>NW_015508494.1:7952-16842 GCF_001515645.1 Sinocyclocheilus grahami | reverse complement strand
ACTATGAAAACTAGAGCAGGCTCCGTAAAGTAGCTATCAGCTATCACAGTGATAAACGCTAAACAATACTCGGCGATGAATGGTGGTGTGAGACTGATTTATATAGTGTGTGTTATTGGTAGCAGCTGTGTGATTGGTTTCAGGTGAGCTTGTGATTAATGTAATGGAGCATGGGAAATGTAGTCCAGGGTGATGTGTAACAGTCTGTGTAGTATGAGAGTCCATGTGGAGAGCGGGTGACCTCTGGTGGTGAGAGAACGGAAGTTTATAGACCGGATTCATGACAATTAACTTCTTATTATTGAGTTGTAAATAAATATCACATTTGCAACTGGTCAGTGTTCAAAAAAATGCTGGGAAATCACTTCATGTAACCCTACAAGAGTGATGACTGATAGACTGTCTGAAAAAAAAAAGTCATGTTTTAGAGAAGAAAAAAAATCAGCCACTGACTATCAAAGCTGCTACAGTAACAACTTTCTACTTCGAGGACCTTGATAGAAATGTAGTGGAGTGAAAAGTACAATATTTGTCTCTCAAATGCAGTGAAGTTAAAGTCATAAGTTTCCATTAAAAATAATTCTCAAGTAAAGTACAGATACTCAAAAAGTCTACAGTACTCGAGTAAATGTACTTCGTTACTGTCCACCTCTGTCATACACTGATCGGTCTGCCTGGCGACGATGCATCTGGAACAAGCCTATTGACTTTCCCCCATTCAGTCTCACTTACTCAAAAAAACACAATGTCCAAAGTCTGAGTTGTAGATATTTGCAAAACAGTTTGCGAGGTATGTCAAACTTCATTACAAGCTTGTCAAATTACATGAATATATTACCTTTACAGATCCATCAATCTAGTAATGCCGTTATCTTTCTTAGCCAGGCTAAAGTGATCATTGCCCCAAATCTGAGAAAAGCAAGAAAGCTTTTTATGAACTTTATACCAGATCAATAGAGTGTTTTTCAGAAAAAAGATTGTCTATCTTTTTGTTTAGTTCCTTAAGGGGTGCTGAGTATAAAAACCAACCTGGTCTCATAAAAATACGTACCTCTGGGTACTTTTCTGCAACACCGTTATTAAGTACCTTACTTCACGTTTCACCGCAGTTTCAAAGAGAAATGTCCACTGAATGGCGCTAAAAATCTGGTTCAATACGTGAACCCTGACATGTTTTTATTACATTGCTTCTTGGGCTGCCCATAAGGATTTTAATAATTTTTTTTAATAAATCGCACATTTATTAATAAACCATTTAAATCAATATAATGAACCTTTAATTGCCTACATGGTGTAACAAGCGCCCGAGTACATGCATAAAGCTTGCCACAGCGCACCGGCAGAAGTAATGATTATGAATGTGTTGGGGAAAAACAGTAAGGAGACTGCATTAACATTTTAATAATTTGATAAACTAGTGCTTTCTTTGAAGACTAGTGCTTTCTTTTTCATCAAGAGATGAAGTCGCGACACTGACTCCACAGTAGTGGATGCGTTTCATTCGGATTACATAATCTGAGAATTTGTATTCCATTTGAACTGGTTCATTTGAAAGTATACAATTTCACTCTCTATAGATATATTTTTAATGTCTGTAAGGCAAAGATATACTCGGAGTTTCGCGCTTAAGTTCACAAAGACAGAGACGGCAGAAAGCGCATCATGTTTGCTTTCATTATTTTACAAAAGCGCGGTATTGTGAGTGCACACAAATAAACAGAGAGTCTTTACAGATTTGAAAGATGTATTACTCTTATCTGAATGACCAAAAATTAGGGATAATTTTAAGAGCAAGTGAGCGCACTGGCGCCTCCATCAGTCCTGCAGTGAGCTATTGTTCAGCTCCACACAGACACATAGCGCACATTTCTCTAGGTTAACATTAGATTGAGCGACCATGTAAAGTTGCTAATACTTACATATTTCAGATTATAAACATTAACCAGATTTCTACTTGTGTCTGTTCCCTGTACTATCAAATATCTACCTGACTTATCTACAAAACTCTTATTTACTTGAAAAGGTACATGCTTATGGATCAACAGCCCTTCTAAAATGAGAAGAATAGCATGAACATATCAACATATAAGTCAAGTTTCCTTCATCTCAAACTTCTATCTAGAGTAAAATCTTTTCTATCCTCTAAAGATCTGGAAAGAGTTATACATGCTTTGGATTATCACTTGGATTATTATATTTATTTATATGCAGGAATGTCCCAGTCCTCTATTACAAGGCTGCAAATGGTTCAAAATGCTGCAGCCAGATTTTTAACATGTTTTTGAGTCCGCAAACTTGAACATATTACTCCTGTTTTAAAGGCTCTAAACTGTGCGTCATAGAGTTGATTTCAAAATATTGATGTTTGTTTTTAAATCTATAAATTGTCTTGCTCCCACATACTCATCTGAACTCTTAAGTCTGAAAGCGTCAGGCAGGTGTCTGCGGTACACAAACCGTTACTCTCTGGCCCAGCCTCGAACACGCTTGAAGTCGAGAGGAGCTCGTGCGTTCGCAGTAGTTGGTCCTAGGCTCTGGAAGAGCCTTCCCTTAGATCTGAGACCCCTGTCCTCTGTACTTGAGTTTAAACCTAAGTTAAAGTCTTATCTTCTTGCCCGGGCATTTAACAACTCTTAATTATGTTTTTATTTCTTTATGTGTTACTGGTTTTTCTTTTTTTCTTTATCATGTATCGTAGTCTTATACTCTGTAAAGCACATTGGTCAACTCTTGTTGTGTTTATTTGTGCTATAAATTAAATTTAATGAAGCCAAAACTTAACCAGGGCATCTCCTCTGTATTTTATGGAGCTCTTCTTTAAGCAAATGAGTCTCCTGCAAAAATTCTAGAGGATTAAAAAAAAGTTAAAAATTAAAAAAAGAGGATTCAAGTTGTTTAATTGAAGTAATAACTTGTTTAAGCTTAACCATTTTAATCATCTGCCTTACGTTCCAAGAGGTGAATTTAAGCTTCTTGATCAATGAGATTTTATCTTAACTTAAGACAGATTGTTCACTATCATCAGCAGGGTTGTCATTCTGGGCCATGTGCACTGATTTTGCTATAGGGCCTCCTCAAAATCACGGTCAGTGGGGGGTGGGGGTTAAAATCATGGCCATCCAGTCCACAAAGTCCCCCGTGAATGTTTTGCTGGGTTATAGGGCCTTCAATTGGAGTAAAAAAATGAATAAATAAAACAGGACAGAACCAGAAAAATGATAGATGTTATTGAATTCATGACAAATGCAACAAATGTAATATAATGCATTTTTGTCATACAGAAATGCACTTGACAGTAAAGCATTGATTTTGAGCTAGAATGCAGAACATTTAGTGCTTATAAATTCTGTGATCATTTCCTCACCCTTCTGTGGAACACAAAAGAAGATATTTTGTATTTTACCAAACCGTTTTGGTTACCCTTGATTTCTACTGTATGGACACTTTTTATTTTATTTCTCAAATGATCTTTTATGTTCTACAGAAGAAAGAAATTCATACAGGTTTGGAATAACATGATGATGTTGAGTAAATGATGATCATTTTCATTTTGGGGTGAATCTCCTTTTAAGAGCTTTAATATTTGTAAATAGTAAACACCTAATTTATATAGGACACTGATATTTATCTTTAATCAGGCTGTTATTGAATCAACATTTTACTTCAATTAAAATTCATTAGAACTAAACATCTAAAGAGAAATAAGTTCTTGAGTTGAACTGACTAGTATTAGTAAGATGGTGGTCACAAGAAGTAAAACCATGGTCCTCATTACCATGGTTATATGGTTTTTAAAATAAATAATAGCCTAAGTAATAATAAACGATCAAATTTGTAGTAAAACAAAAAAAAAAACTAAACATGAAGAAACTACAAAAACACCATTTATAACATTTTAATATTCCCCAGTATGTAATAACAGTATAATTTACAATAAATACATTTCTACCAAAACGTAGGCTATGTGTACATTGTTAATAACTGTGAGTTAAATTATGGTGCTGAATGACAGACCTATTGGCGTTTTCCAATATACTACCTCCTCATGCAGTTTCCATTGTTGGCTGTTTTCAGCCGGCATCACTACAGAACCTTTAATGTTCTCATATCACACGACTGGATGGATCAAGCGACTTGCACTGTTTATCACTTATAAATCGTGGCAGAAGTGCAGCGCTGTGTGGGAGACTGATCCCGCTCTGCTTTACGCACTGCTGGTGGATGCATCGGGTCGCACTGCTTCACACTTTTGGATTATTTGCTTTATGCGGTTTTGCATGCGCTGTAATTTAAAAACAGCACCTAATATTGGGGAGGTCTCCCTCGCTTCGGCGATCGACCAGCCCACCGGGAATGTCCCGGTGCTCCCGATGGCCTGTACATCCCCCAGACCTCTGGGCCCTGTGCACTCTGTCAGCCTTTTCCCCCCACTAGCGACGCCCCTGACTTTCAGAATAGCAAACATATAATAAATACTTATTCATTATGAAAGTTAACCGAAATGTCTGACAAAGTAAGTTATGAAAAGGAAACAAAAACAAACTAATAACTCAGAAGATTGCACAATGGCGCCGACGGTGATGGCTGCCTCCGTGGTGTGCTCCGCAGTTGTTTTTATGTTTTTGTTAGTTTGTCCTGTCTTTAGTTATATCCCTGCAATCAGTTTCACCAGAGACGAATTGCTGGACATTCGGAAGTACACACCACCCGATATTTCACCGGTTTTCGACTATTCGGATATTTTGCTGGACATTGTTGTCGGGGAAGCTGCGGCGCTGATCAAGCGCTTCAGGACGCGCAGACGGGGAAAGCGAGCCGGCGCGCTCGTGAGGCTCAGACAGCGCGGATTCAGAACGCCGTTGCCTAGCATCCATCTGGCGAACCTCCGCTCTCTACCCAACAAAACGGACGAACTTCTTCTGCTCTCCCGGACAAATAAGGATTTTTCAAACTCTGCTGCTCTGTGTTTCATGGAAACCTGGCTGAAAGACGCCATTCCGGACAACGCGCTGAGTCTCCCGGGCTTTCAGCTGTTTAGAGCAGATCGCAACACAGAATCAACGGGGAAATCGCGTGGATTGTGATGTAATTACTTCATCTTTTCTGTTTTACAGGCAAGATTAAAACATGGGTTCAAAATTACAGTTCTAGAGCGGAATATATTGTTTTCTCAGCTGTTTTTTATTCAGGTAAATAACTCCAAATGCAAACCAACAGTCATTATCATAAACACATTACAATGCACATTAACACTTGAACAGTAATTATATTTAAATATTCTCAATATCCTGCAGGAAATCTTTAATAATTGGAAGTGTCTGTTGCTGTGGTATTGTTGTCAGTATATCATATTCTACACGTGTCCAGCGCTGAATCTCTGTGTGACTGAACACATTTGATCACTCTTATAATCTACACCGGTTCATTATGACAAAACAATCACATGAATTAACAGACATCATGTTATAGTGACTGAGACTGAAGCTAAAGCTGCTTCTACATCACATGTTTTGGGGTCATGTGAGGGTCAGGGGTCATATAATCAGCACAAAGGTCACAGGGTCAGTGTCAGACAGGAACAGTTCAAATGAATGTGTCGTAAATAATGTTGCATCTGTTCAGTGAGAAGGGTTTGTGTAATTCTTGTGATCTGTATTTATATGTTGTTCTTCTGTTTTAGTAACTGCTGGTTTTTCTCTCTTCTTTCTTCCAGTTCTGTTTAAATCTGCCTGGGACAAGAGTCTGAATTACACTGGATTTGAGGGTGTTATGATTATAGTCCTCTTTGTGATGGTGATTCTGTTCAACCTCTTCTATATTATTTACTGTAAGTATTTCCTTCCATCGAGAGTCAGTGAGACGAATGTGCTGTGAAATCATGATTTAGCAGATTAATGCTGTTTGTTAAAGGCACAACATATAAAAACCATAATATCAGACCTGAGTTATCAGTTCATTGAAGCATTTCCATTAGACAGAGTTTATAGAGCTCATATAATACTCAGAGTCTTACATAGACATGATAAAGAGGAAAATAGCAATGAAAGAATAGAAGAAAAGAAAGTAAAGTAAATCAAAGTGTACATGTTAAATGTATGAAATGAATGTAAAAGATGGTCACTGTCCATTAAAGGATGTAAATTGAAATGATGCAGTGAATCAGCAGGTAAAGTCTCTAGTTTATTCAGTCTCAGGCCATTGAGTGATTTAAAAACAGGTAAGAAAAGACAGATTCTCCTTGTGCCCCTATTATCTGCAGGATACTCCATTTTTCATGACCGGAAACCATATTTAATATATATATATAGTATATATAGACATCAAATGTCTAGTTACATGCACAAAACATAGAGACATAGAGTGGTGTGTTACTGCTCTTCCACACACACACACACACACACACACAGACACACACACACGTTTTGTTATTGTAACCTACTTCAATCAGGCTTATATTACTTAAAACAAGGGAAAGCTGTTTTAGCGATTTCCGAAGTGCTTCACATTGATGCAACATACAACTTCCAATCAAGCTCAGGATGAACACATTTGAAACACACACACCTGCTCCATGCTGATTGGTGACTTTTGCTTCAATGAAAAACTGTGATTTGGGGCAGGGCTGGACTGGGACCAAACATCGGCCCTGACATTTTTTGGTCCAGGTGGCCCACCACAACCACTTATATATATATATTGATCCAAAATACAGCAAAAGCAGTAATATTGTGAAATATTTGTACTATTTAAAATAACTGTTTTCTAAGTGAATATCTGTTATGCTGCATGTACAGGTTATGTAGCTGTTGGTCCTGTTAGCAGCAGTAAAACAAAACGTTTATTCAAATTCTGAATTGATTATAGCCTATATAATAAATATATATATATATATGCAATAATTATATTTTCAATAGAACAAAACACTGAAATGCTTAATATAATGGGTATTCAAAGTTGTTCTGCTGTGTAAACTTTTCAATAATTAAAATGACTAAAGCAAAACGTTTGTCATAAGATGCGCTCTGTGTGTGACGTCACTAACACCAGACGCATAATCGCAGAGACGCCTTATTCATTATCACAAGTGGAACTCATCCGTTCCTAGTGGTATTTCTCACCAAATGACCTCAACACTGATCATCACACCAACTGATTATTTTTGCACTAAAGGTTAAAAAAGGTAAAAAGGTTAGGAAAAATAGAAGTTAAATATTAAAGGGAACAAATATAGTACAATAAAAATATTTAAATCAAATAACTACAAAATGAGCTCAATTTAATATTCTAAAAAAAGAGAAAGATAATTTCCTTGGTGTTATTCCAATTGTTTCTTTTATTGTCAATTAATTTCATATTTTCATTCAATTCCATTTTTATTCAAAGTAGAAGACAACTTCAAGTCATTTTCCTGGTCTGTCTGTTTTTGTTAATGTGGTTTACCTAATTGTTTGGCCCCCTGTAGCGAACCTAGCACCTCGACTGGTCCATCACAGTGTGTCCTCTCATACAGAGAGAAACAGAGAGAACTCATAGTAACTACAGTGCACTGCTAGTGCGCAGGGTTACACACACTTTAATAAGATTTTAGAATATAAAATGTTTATCGTCTATTCAGTACGACTAATAAAAAGTGTGCGCCTCATTGTGCATTAACTAGAATCAAGCCCAACAAAATGTCTGTTTTAAAAACAGTGGAGGAGTAATTCACTCCTTGATTTGCTTAATAAAAGCCTGCTTTGAGATAATTTGACAGACATGTTTATTGTGCATTTTAAACGTGTTTATTGCTAAGTTTAGTGCGGCAGAATAGAAGCGCAGCTGTAATTGGTGGGCAGTGTGTGGTTACCATGATAACCTCATGCACTTGCCACTGCTCTGTGTGAATGTGAATATGTAGATTTACTCAACTAAAATGTGTTTAAAAGTGCGTCTGACCAAATCCACCGGTTCGGTTTGGCCTCCGCAAGCTCAAACGTCAAGCTGCGCCTCTGCTGTGAGCATCTGTTTCAGATCAGCTGCTAGAGAAGACAGCAGAGCAAACACATTCAGCTGAACATCAAGCTCCGTCTGCTTCATCGTCTCGTACACAAGCCACACAAATGCTCACTGACGCGGCTCAGATACAGCACAGGCTTTAGCAACGAGAGCACATTTATTCTGTACACTTAAATATGTGAAAATAGAAGTTCACTTTATCAGTTTGTGTGGGATTACAGTAATCGTTTGTTTCATTAACTGAACCGGGCAGTGGTTTTTATATGATTGTATAGTTTAAGGGGCAAATTGTGAATTAGTGTAGTTATTTTACTTCTGTACTTATTTTTTAATATATAATGATATTAATTCAGAGTCAGATCAAGCGTTTGGATTGATTTATTAACTGCTGTTGTTTTCTTCTACAGTGTTGATGAGATTGATTGGTAAATTAAGTCAACGGATCATGACTATATTCGGTCTTCTGGCTGGAATAAGCTTCAATGTTCTGCCTTCACTTCAGTTCATCCTCCTGTTCTTCACCTTTGGATCTGGTAGAGGAGGTGAGTTCACATTTATGAACTATTCACATTCATCTGAGAGTAATAGTGCAAGAAAACATTATTCATTATTCAACAGTATTAAAATCCAATCAAGAAAAGTCTGTGGAAACTGTCCAGTTATTTACTGCTTCATTCATACACACTAATAAACATATACTGATCTGATTAATGAATTACATTAATTACATGCCACCACCATGCTTCACTGTTGGGACTGTATTGGACAGGTGATGAGCAGTGCCTGGTTTTCTCCACACATACCGCTTAGAATTAAGGCCAAAAAGTTCTATCTTGGCCTCATCCGACCAGAGAATCTTATTTCTCACCATCTTGGAGTCCTTCAGGTGTTTTTT
>NW_015508494.1:1253-5065 GCF_001515645.1 Sinocyclocheilus grahami | reverse complement strand
CACTCTTTGTTATATTGCAGCCATTTTTTAAATCATTTAAGTTAATTTTTTTTCCTCATTAATGTACACACAGCACCCCATATTGACAGAAAAACACAGCATTGTTGACATTTTTGCAGATTTATTAAAAACTGAAATATCACATGGTCCTATGTATTCAGACCCTTTGCTCAGTATTTCGTAGAAGCACCCTTTTGATCTAATACAGCTATGAGTCTTTTTGGGAAAGATGCAACACGTTTTTCACACCTGGATTTGGGGATCTTCTGCCATTCCTCCTTGCAGATCCTCTCCAGTTCTGTCAGGTTGGATGGTAAACGTTGGTGGACAGCCATTTTTAGGTCTCTCCAGAGATGCTCAATTGGGTTTAAGTCAGGGCTCTGGCTGGGCCATTCAAGAACAGTCACAGAGTTGTTGTGAAGCCACTCCTTCGTTATTTTAGCTGTGTGCTTAGGGTCATTGTCTTGTTGGAAGGTAAACCTTCGGCCCTGTCTGAGGTCCTGAGCACTCTGGAGAAGGTTTTCGTTTAGGATATCCCTGTACTTGGCCGCATTCATCTTTCCCTTGATTGCAACCAGTCGTCCTGTCCCTGCAGCTGAAAAACACCCCCACAGCATGATGCTGCCACCACCATGCTTCACTGTTGGGACTGTATTGGACAGGTGATGAGCAGTGCCTGGTTTTCTCCACACATACCGCTTAGAATTAATGCCAAAAAGTTCTCATCAGACCAGAGAATCTTATTTCTCACTATCTTGGAGTCCTTCAGGTGTTTTTTCATGTGTCTTGCACTGAGGAGAGGCTTCCGTCGGGCCCCTCTGCCATAAAGCCCCGACTGGTGGAGGGCTGCCGTGGTGGTTGACTTTCTACAACTTTCTCCCATCTCCCGACTGCATCTCTGGAGCTCAGCCACAGTGATCTTTGGGTTCTTCTTTACCTCTCTCACCAAGGCTCTTCTCCCCCGATAGCTCAGTTTGGCCGGACGGCCAGCTCTAGGAAGGGTTCTGGTCATCCCAAATGTCTTCCATTTAAGGAATGGAGGCCACTGTGCTCTTGGGAACCTTAAGTGCAGCAGAATTTTTTTTGTAACCTTGGCCAGATCTGTGCTTTGCCACAATTCTGTCTCTGAGCTCTTCAGGCAGTTCCTTTGACCTCAAGATTTCTCATTTGCTCTGACATGCACTGTGAGCTGTAAGGTCTTATATAGACAGGTGTGTGGCTTTCCTAATCAAGTCCAATCAGTATAATCAAACACAGCTGGACTCAAATGAAGGTGTAGAACCATTTCAAGGATGATCAGAAGAAATGGACAGCCCCTGAGTTAAATATATGAGTGTCACAGCAAAGGGTCTGAATACTTAGGACCATGTGATATTTCAGTTTTTCTTTTTTAATAAATCTGCAAAAATGTCAACAATTCTGTGTTTTTCTGTCAATATGGGGTGCTGTGTGTACATTAATGAGGAAAAAAAATTTACTTAAATGATTTTAGCAAATGGCTGCAATATAACAAAGAGTGAAAAATTTAAGGGGGTCTGAATACTTTCCGTACCCACTGTACCTTTTAAATATTAAAGTATCTTTGAAAAGCATAGCATTTATTTCAAACCGTCACGAATGAGTCCAAAGACGAAGGAAACGGTTTAATACTAGAATAAAGTTGATATTAAATGTTGATGGATTAAAATATCCATAAAACACTAGATCAGTGTCATATATTCTGATGACTTGTGTGCTTACATTATCCCAAAATGTTTAAATCCAGAGAAATAATGAACTTGAACCCGTGTGACGGAGCGAGTCCTTGCGTCGCCTGCCAGTGACCTCACACCCTCCAGTTCAGTTTTATTTAGCAGAAACCATATATATATATAATAATATATGTTATATTAGACAAGGGAACGACTGTTTGGATACATTTATGGACAGAAAACAGATCTCTGTTATACAGCTCAACACTGGTTTTCTTGATTTACGGCGAGTGTTTTTACCCTGCTTCAGAGAAAACACTATTATATCGAGTGGCTAACAGCATACTCAGATGCAGCTTTATTTTTAGTAACAACAATACAGCATTCTCTCCGTCATACAATAAGTTTTAAAATGAATTACATGCTATTTAGCAACACAAGCCTTTATTAACCCTCGAGCATCCTTCACAGAGTAGCACTTAATGAGTCCTTCGTGGACAAATCTGGGCACGAATCTCTCAGGTGTGATCCTAAATATTGTTATAAATAAATATAATAATATCTTCACTAAAACCACTCAATTTATGCATTTCTTTTGTGTTTTTGGTATTTTTAACCTTATTTACCTCTAAAATTACTAAATGACTCCATTGACTTTCATGTAAAATATGCTTAAAGAACAAGCATATTGTAACGAGGCTGACGAGACGTGAGACGTTCGGATCCAAATGCAAAGCTTTATTTCAGAGACGTGGTAAACAGGCAGGGTCAAAACACTGGCAAACAGGTATATGGCGGGCAAAACACAAGAATAGTCACCGGGCTAGCGTAGGTCACCGAACAACAGACAGAGTCACAGGGGCAAGGCAAAAGGGAGGAATCCAGGAAAA
The DNA here is from genome assembly GCF_001515645.1 of Sinocyclocheilus grahami. Taxonomy (NCBI): domain Eukaryota; kingdom Metazoa; phylum Chordata; class Actinopteri; order Cypriniformes; family Cyprinidae; genus Sinocyclocheilus; species Sinocyclocheilus grahami. The sequence continues at coordinate 2,484 of NW_015508494.1, read as the reverse complement.
CAGGCGAAGATCAAAACCGGAGAAAACAGACAAGGCAAGGCAAAAACTAGGAAAACACGGAGACTAGGAAAGGGGTACAGGCTAAACAATACTCAGCAGAGAAATGTGGTTAGAGTGGGTGTTATATAGTGAGGGATGTGATTAGAAACACCTGTGTGCAATCAGAGCAATCAGGTGCGTGCAATTCGTGCTGAGTGCAATCAGTGAAAAGCATGATGGGAAATGTAGTCCGGGGTGATGTGCAACAGTGTGTAGTGCGAGAGTCAATGAAACTAGAAGTTCATGGACCGGATTCGTGACACATATATTCCACCAAGGACAATTGTTTTTTTCAACATTGAGTCAAGCCCAACTTGTGTTGTGTGTTCAGGAGCTAAACTTAGGAAAAAAGTAGCCAAGTCTTGTATCGCTCAGATTAAGGAAACCAGTTTTATAACACACATTTGTCCCCAAGTATCGTTTAGTGTTAATATGATATTGTAACATCGATGTGGCTTTACTGCAGTGTGCAGCAAGTGTCTGATAGCAGCTGAGAGCACAGAGTAACGTTATTCTAGGCCCGTCATGATAACTACTTTGTGTTGTGCGATATATTGCCCCAGAAATAATTGTGATAGTCATTTTAAAGAGCATTTTATGCCACGGAATATATAATCATAATGTAACAGCATAATAATGCAAGAAGGCCTACACACTTCCAAATGACAACAAACTAAATATTTAGATCATGGAAATAAAGTATCAAAATATTAGATACCTTAAACTTGAATAAATAGTAAATAAACATTTTCTAACAAAAAAAAGTGCAAAGTAACAAGTAGAAAAAAAAGAAAAAATGCATAAAGAACTTGCCTGGAGATTTTCCCCTGTAATAGTTCCCTGTAAACCTTCTTTTCCCTGTAAACCTTCTTTTCCCTGTAAACCTTCTTTTCTCTGTAAACCTTCTTTTCTCTGTAAACCTTCTTTTCCCTGTAAACCTTCTTTTCCCTGTAAACCTTCTTTTCTCTGTAAACCTTCTTTTCTCTGTAAAGTAAGGCTGCACACTATTGCTGAGAAACACAAGCACTACTCAGCACTCAGCACTCAGATGTCCGTATGCACAGAGACACAGACCCCTGAACAAGACCATATCTGCAGATGAAACTTGAACGAGAAGCTGCGTCACCAAAAATGATGGAGGTCATGTACACATAGTCAAGTCAAGTCAAGTCACCTTTATTTATATAGCGCT
>NW_015508494.1:0-265 GCF_001515645.1 Sinocyclocheilus grahami | reverse complement strand
ACATACTCATGAGCTCCCACAGCACTCGGCCCCGCTCCGCTTCATGCTGCAGCAATAATAATAATAATAATCTCATCCATGAACATGATTCCTGATTTCTGAGTGCCGTCAGATTCTTGTCCACCGGCTGTGAGGTCAAGACAACAACTCAATCTCTGTCTTCAAGCTACGCCTTTGTTTCGAATCAGCGACTTCTAGTGGCGAAAAATTACATACCGTACCTTTAATTAGAATAAACTCACAGAAACAAGACTAAACCACAAAC
>NW_015508493.1:21996-22240 GCF_001515645.1 Sinocyclocheilus grahami | reverse complement strand
GAATCTCCTGATCCATTCCTCCCCCACAAGACCCGCCTCGAGTGTAAATCCCAGACTGACATGTTTGAAATGACAGTTACAGCTGTTCAGTGTTGTTTTTGGATTCTAAGTCTATATGCAAAATGGACTTTGACTTATCCAGATTCCATCACTCTTACATGTCAAGGACACTTACTTTAGAAACTATGTTGCTGTTTAAAGCTAAGTATCAAGCATTCATTCTTAAATGTTTAATATATATATA
>NW_015508493.1:11878-17207 GCF_001515645.1 Sinocyclocheilus grahami | reverse complement strand
TGTGACATTTTTAGCATAGTGATTGATATCAGCTCATGCTTTAGTAAGTGCTTAACAGTCTTTACAGCCTCTTGCCCTGTTGTGTGCCTTGTCAGAAGTAGGTCAAATCGTCCGTCTTCCACAAAACAATCAAACGATGCAGTTTCCTTGATGAAAATCAGGTATCATGGGGTTAGAGCCCAGACAGAAGACAGCACTGTATTGATTCAAAGGCCTGGAGGGTCATGCTAATGGAAACTGGTATTGTGCTGTAGCAAATTTATACATATTAATATAAACAGTGGTCCAGACACATGAACAATGTACACAAATGCATGCACATCAGTACACACTGACACTGACCGATTGAGACCTCAGGATTTGCTGCTTATGGAATGTCTGTATCAGCTAATGGGATACAGGAGGGGGGAGCAGCTGTTGCCATGACAACAGCGTAAGCTTGCCATATGGAGGGGGAGGGGGAAAGCAGGCATCTAATAAATGCCAATGAGCGGTGGATGGAGACGTCTGCAGTGTTGGCAGATGGACTCAATTTACCACAGGGAACATTCACATATACAAACCTGAGAAATGATTTAACTGGCAGAATAAAAGCTTTTCAGCTAAAGTGCCAGTATATTTTGAGAACTGTCAGTATTCTGAATCTGTTCAGCCTTGCTGTCAGAAAATGAAGCTGAATACAAGCGAAGACACAAGTGATGTTGAAAAGAAAAAAATTGAACTGGCAGATATTTAAAACTTTTCTGCTGAAGTTTTTGAGAAATGTTTGGAAGATTTCTGTTCAGCTTTTATTGTAAAATAAAAGAACCTGAAAGCAAGGGAGGAAAAAAAACACATTCAGATGGCATCCAAATACACAGTACATAGTATGTTCGAATTCAAGGCATCCATAAAACAAGTGCCAAAAATTATGCAGATGACCTACTACCTTCAGTGAGATTCTGAATTCCCCTGAGGTCAAGGGAGAGGGTTTGTGAATGGCACTGAACCGACACAACTGATGCTGTAGGTCAATAATCTGCTATTTTTGTCCGACAAACAAACCAGACAGGACAGTAGGTTAACTTCAGTTGACGTGAATTTGAAAAGTAGTGTGTACTGATGTATTTCCGTGGTTGAAACAAGATACCTTCTGATGTTCATTCATGTTTATTTCATGCTATTTCATGCACGTGCCGCTTGAACAGAGGTGCTACAGTAGGCCACAGAACACTATTTATTGTTTTAATCTTATAAAAATGACAAAAAATAGCCTGCTCTGTCTTGTCTGTCGGCAAGTTGTCAGTGTCCTCTTTGCTCCGCAATTTATTTTTCACTGCGTGAGAGAGAGAGCCATGGCTTGTCAGACATAGCAACAATAACGAAGGGGGAATAAGGTTTCACGACGGTTCAATTGTACTACTTACAAAGTTTTTCAGTGTCTCCATGTTTTAGATTCAAATTCCAGCATGGTCAAATTAATACACCTGTGCCATAAAATGGTAGTTTTGTATCTCATATAGGCACCAGAGGTGGTGTGTGGAGGTGTCATTAAGGAATGGGACTACAGACCTGGGGCCTCATTTATAAAACTCTCTATAGATTTCATCCTAAAAGTGTATGTACGCTCAAAAGCTAGATTTTTGGCATACGCACAAAAGTTTTCAGATTTATAAAAACATGCGTATGCCAGAACCTGTGCAAAAATCCCTTTATAAATCCCAATCAGAGGAAGATTGTGCGTACGTGCATCTCCACCCCGATTCCTCCCCGAAATCACCATATATGGAGCTTATTGTTATGTAAACTTTATCACAGTAAATGTTCCACCAGTGTCCTTCATTTCCAGAATTAGGCACCAATCAGAGAGAGTATTTCTTTGTTTAAAAACGTGAGACGCAGGCAGTGGAACGCGAGACAAGCGACAATTGTCAAGCACGTCTGTCTAGCGCATGTTTGCCTAAATCATTGGAAAAACAGCGTAGTGGAATATTGCTTTCTGTGTGAATGGCCACTTAGAGTGTATAGCTCTTGGTTGCCAAAGCACTGTTTACAAACAAAATAAAATGGAGGGAGGACACAGAGATTCAATTAATTAAATGTATGGCAAACACCCAAAGATTCCAGTCTGACCTCAATAGACATAATTCCTTAAACATAATGAATGAACACAGAACAGGCATGGTAGGTCTGGATTTGTGCCTAGATTATACGCAATAAATACACACACTTTTGTGTTACGACATGCCATTGAAATAACTGCGTCAATGGTGCAATGAACAGAGAAATGATTGACTATAAGGATTAGCTGTCCAAACTTATTCATATTTGTTCAAGAGAAACCAGTTGGTACAATCCTACAAGATTGAAACAACATTTCTTTTCAGGCCAGAAATTAGATTTTTTGTAACTGTGAGTTTGTGTGCAAGCTAACAAGAAAAATATAAAGAGGTCAAAAATAGTTTATCTGTTCTGCTGGGGTTTTGTAGAACAGCTTGTGTGGATATAGTATGTCTCCTTATCTTTAATCTTTTCTATCTCCTTCAAAATAGTTTTGGCTTTAACATGCCATTTTGGGCTTATCAGCTTTATCACTTATACTTATCTGTAAATATACTTGCTATTTTTGGACAGTCAGCAGTTTGAGGTAAATCAGACATTATCATTCAGCCTTTGCTTTAGAACGGTTTACAGTAAAAAAGCAGCTGCAGGGTTGATGTGATTATGGTTGGATCTCCTGCTGCAACATGATCTCATAAACCACATTCTCATAAACATGTGATTTACAAATCCCTATCCTTGTCTTTAATGCAAATCTGACAACATATTTAATATATAAATATTATTTATGTGGAAAAAATTATAAAAAAGCTGTTTTCTGATTTAAAAGGGCAAATCTTTTCAGAAGTCATACGGGCATGATAACGTACATCACAAATCCCAAAATTGCACTTAGTTACTGTTTTCTGCTATAAATGAAATGCCAACTGTGTGTTCCTTTCAGGTTTGTTTGTTAAATGTAAACAACACGTGTGTTCATGACAGTCAAGCTCTTATTATTGCTACACCCTGTTATTGAGAAACACCCAGAGTGCTTGTTCAGACTGGATAATGTTTGACTCAGAACACAAACACTACAGGAGCAAGCTAAGACATGTCTGAGTGCTCTCACAATCTCACTACACTGACGTGAAGATATTCTACAAATCATATTTACATCTTACAAGGTCAAAGTATGTCATTTGTTCTGTATTTAATCTGCATTTTAAGGCATATTCAACACTGTTTGATTGAGAACATGTAGCCCAGTGCAAACCAAAATAAAGAAAAGCTAATTAGCCAAGCAGCCCAGAAGACAGGCAGTCAAAGCTTGTCTGGATTTACGTTCTCCAGCTGGGGACCCCTCACGACCACCTCTGACCCTCCGGTCCCACAAAGACCAGGGCTGAAGTCTCAGTGAGGCTGTCCGTGTGTGGGAATTGCTTCCTGAGAGGGAGTGGTTTAAAAAAAGAGAAGAACAAAGAGAAGAACAAAGAACTCTTTGTTGTAATTCCCCAAACCACCCATCATTTAATCTAATGTGGCAAGATACTGTTTCTACAATGTCTAAGGTGTTTTTCAGGGATAATGGTGTAGATTTTAGTTTAGGATGAGTGTTTCCTGACTTTTTTCAAGCTTAGACATTATTACCGCAGCGCTCCCTATTAATATAATAAGGACAGAAATATTACATAACTCTTTAATTCCTTTAGTTGGATTGCTCATGCAAGCTTTCTACTATAGTTGTTCTAAGACTTTATAAGAAGACACAAAGATGAGTTTGAGCTCCTGTGACTGGCAGAATCACCTTCCTCATCGCTAGCTTCCACCCCCACCCCCTGCCAGCTTTCATCAGGGGGAAGTTGTTCTTCTATTACTGACTAATAATGTCTCAGCCATGAATCAACCTTTGCACAAGGAGTCGCTCTCTCTCTCTCTCTCTCTCTCTCTCTCTCTCTCTCTGTCTAATTTTCGCTCTTCTTGTTTTTGTAGTTGTGCCATTCTACCTGCTTTAGAAGGAACAATGAATGACTTGGTCCTTTCCTCCATGAGAAATGTTTGCCTGTGAGGGCCAATAAAGGTAACTTGAATTTAGGGCTTCAGTAGTCAGCAGCTTTAGACATTTATTTGTATGATGCTGGAGAAATGCCTTTCAGCCCTTTGATTAAATTGAAGTTCTGTTTAGCTTGACTCATTAATATGTCCAACCATGTTGTGTGCATTCTATGGAATGGCAATATTCCTACTTATTTTTCAGTAAATGTTAGCATGTTAATTCATCAATTCATTCACCATAATATTCATTAACCAATATTGGTTTCATTGGAATTTTTTATATATTATCTGTCTAAATACATTCACTGTTATCCAATTGTATGTTCTGAATCAATTGCATAACGTCTACATTTTTCAAGCACACAGATTAGTCACAGTACTTGCACCAGTAAGGATCCCCTGACTCATGCTATTGATTTAGCAATGCTAACAGCCTAGCGCTCTCACTATTTTTCACAGAATTTGCTAAATAAATGTCAGAGTCATCAAAAAGTGTGGATGAATGGTCAGCATTTGACTAATGACATTTAAGATGCCAAATTAATCACATTCCCACACACAATTCTGTCACAGCTAAAGATAACAAATGATGCTCAGCGCAAAACATGTCTAGTGGGGGAGAATAAATGGTTGGGAAAGCCTTTAAAAATCACAGCCCAGATAGTTTTGAGCCAAAAAATAGATTGTTCATTTAATATCAAACCTTCAATTTAAAAAATGTGCTTGCAGATTGAACTGTTTAATTGAAGAGGGAATTTAAAAAAATGTTGTTCCATGTTCATGATCATTACTTGATATTAGAATCTGTAAAGTTAACATAATAGTGCAAATAGTACATATTACAACCTAAATGATATTAAGACCTTTTAAAGGAGTACTGCCCCATAACAGATTTTCTATCTTTTTTTTCTGAGAGGATATGACTATGTCTTTATTGGTCTGAAACATAATCTTTGATGCAGAATGATTACATTGTTAATCTTTGTACAAAGAAACAACTGCAAACTGTACAGCATGGAGCAGAAGAAACAACTGTTGACCGTGACCAATGAAAACGGGAAAAACCACAAGAGAGTCAATAGATCCCTGTGAAGATGTAATCTGTGCTCATGGAAGCAAGATGGCATGACAGATGTTGACCACAGAAGACCTTCCCTGACAGAACAGTCACTAGAAGAATGGCAGAAGACTATATAGCAACTTTTTGTGGTGAAGAGAAGTGGAAAGGAGTGTAAACAGAAGTATGTGTGTCATA
>NW_015508493.1:9579-10914 GCF_001515645.1 Sinocyclocheilus grahami | reverse complement strand
GGAAATGCAAGGAATGGTAAGCCAGAAGCAGCTTTTAAAGGTGTGAGTGCTGACTTCACACCTTCAGAGACACTAGGGTTCTTAATCTGAGCGATTTTAAATATTTTATGCCGTGGATGAAGAAATCCCAGATCATCTTTATTACTTACAACATCTCACCTCCCCTTTAAAACAATCAAAGACTTCTGTATCAAAGTGCCTTGTCTTGTGCACTTGTACTGCTTTTCACCCAATTTGCACCACGCTGTGAGGTCATGTGGAAGAGTTTAGATGGAGATAATGAGGCAGACCAGCGCAGTCATTAATCACGCATTTATAAATGAGTTTGTGGAGACGTGACGCTTTATGGCTCCATGCCAGTTTAGAACTGGTCACCAGACATCTAGTTTACAGACTCATGCTTAAGTTTTATAAGCATAAGTGGATATAAATTAGGCGACTAATAAAAAAAGACAATTTCACTGGGTATGGTATATATTGTGGACCATGGTTGTAAAACAAGTCTGTTAATGCAACAATTACAAACCTACTAATATTTAATTGACATCTTTTGCCATTTTAAGGGGGAAAAAACATAAATTTATCAATCAATTATCAATGAACAGGTTTTGAAATCTTTTGATTTTTGAAGAGTGACAGATCTGTGGGATGCGCATATATAGTGTTTAACCAAGCTCTTCACAGAAGAACACCGTGCTCAGCAGTTCAGCCCACACACTAAGCATAACATGGAGTCAACACTTTTGAAAGAGAACAAGCAATGACTATAATGGTTTTCTTTTTCTCTCCAGTGTTAAATTCTATCTTATTTTCTAATAAATAGTCACTCTCTGATCCCATCTGGTATGGTAAGGTCCAATAATTGTTAGAAATGAAATATGGTGCCTGTAAATAAAAGAGGAGAATCCAGAGAAGAGTTTCTGTTCCCTGAAAATACTAGTTAATTTTCTTGCATTGGACTAAAACTTACTGAACCCCAGTAGTTTTTTTTTTCCAGTTTAGCTTGATTTTGCTTAAAAGTTCAGCCTCTGTCATTCCCTTAATGACTCACCTCAAGTCAGTTAAGTTTAACAAAGTGTAACAAATGTAGGCCTGGCTTCTGTGGAAGCCATATAACATATGGTCTTCTTTCATCTTACTATGCTCTTAGTTTAGCTAGTCAAAAAAATAATAAATAAATAAATCAGTAGCCTGTTGCAGTAGTGTACATTTTTATGTTTCAGCCACAGATGGCAATAGAGAGCCCAAAATGATGTCCTTTACTTTAAAATAAACAACAATCTTCTGTGAAGTACTGTATGACATTATTGAACTCTGAAAATATAGTTGCAAATA
>NW_015508493.1:5976-6221 GCF_001515645.1 Sinocyclocheilus grahami | reverse complement strand
ACATGTTAATCAAGCGAAGGCCCTGAATGAACTCCTATGCTTGACCATGCTGCATTTCATAGACTGGAAATACAGTAAACTCAGTCATAGTTAAATCTGATTACAATTTATGATATTGAAAGATTAAATTATTTTAAAGATTTTCAAATGTAAATTTGTTGCTGTGATGTGATGGCAAATTTGAATTTTCAGCAGCCATTGTGTCACATGATCCTTCAGTAATCATTTTAATATGCTGATTGCTG
>NW_015508493.1:3369-4476 GCF_001515645.1 Sinocyclocheilus grahami | reverse complement strand
ATTATACATTTTTGAGTAAATATTCCTCATGCGCATCATGGATTCTGTTAAATATGTCAATTACTGGATACTCTTAATTCACTTTGAACATAAAACACGGTACTGAACTTTAACTGAAAGTTATAGGAATGAAGATATTAGGAATGTTAGGTTAGTCTTTATTAGACAAGACGAATGTAAAGATTGCCTTGATGATCTCATTATGGCATCATCTTCAGCTGTCCATTTGGAGGTACTCAGGGAATTGCCTTCTGTCGCCACAAAAGCCCCATGTGAAACCTGATCTTCATCAAAGTTTCATGTAGCCTACAGTGAGGCTCTTATCATCTCGCCTATCAAATCAAGACAAATGACTCTAACTACCCCCTCTAATTAGGAATAAATGATCTTAACATATTTTTTTTCAGTCTGTAACCACAAAAAGGCATCATTAAACTTCTATGTTTATTTAGTGTGACTTTGGTTTGATGTATGGGTTTGATGAATAAAGACCAAATTCAAAAAACAAACACATAATATTACATAATTATTTCCTGGAGATTTAAAATGTAGTCAAATTCCAAATTTCAGGTAAGACCACAACCTATCGCTATAATTGTGGCTGTACATGACCAGCCAGGTTTTTTAAATGGGGTTTTTTGTATAGACTGACCATCTCTTTCCTCTTGGGATGAAACCCTAGAGTTATATAGGATAGAAAGACACCATTGTCAGCATGTCTGGAAAGGGGGCTTATTCTCTTAAGCTAATATAACAGAGGGCATGGCTATCCAAACACACACTGTTTGTACAAAAATTAGTAAATTATATATGTATATATTTGGAGAAGAAAAAAAACTAATAATTTAGGTAAAATTGCAGGATAGTTTGTTCAATTCAAGTGTGCTGAAGGTAAAACACCCAAGCTAGTTCAACTGAAAAGTGATCAGTCTGTTATAGCTCCTTTCAATATTTACAGAAAGCGTTGTAGATTCAAAACTATCTCCCCTTTTAACAGAGCCCAAATAATTAGTTCATACATGTGACATTTCCAATTAACCTATAACACATTAGTACAGAAGACAATGTTGTCTATTTCTTCTGAAACATAAAAAATCTGAGATGAGA
>NW_015508493.1:1974-2459 GCF_001515645.1 Sinocyclocheilus grahami | reverse complement strand
GGCAGGCGTGAGCTCCTGGAGCGCCAGCTGCTTCTCTATATCCGCAACAGACAGAGATTTTGGCAGGTCCTGTTTATTAGCTATGACCAACAGCGGCGTTCCTTGGTTTTCAGCGAATTTGGTGACTTTATGCAGCTCCGTCTTGGCCTCCTCCAGTCGATCCACGTCTACAGAGTCCACCACATAAATAATGCCATCCGTGCACCTACTGTAAGATTTCCACAAGGGCCGGAGTTTCTCCTGCCCACCAACGTCCCAAAAATGACAGCTTATTCCTTTGGCCGTGCCGTTACTCAGCTTGATTTTTTCCGTGTTGAATCCTATTGTAGGCACAGTGTTGACAAACTCGTTGAATTTCAGTCTGTAAAGGACCGTGGTTTTCCCTGCGGAGTCCAAGCCAAGCATCACTATATGGAGAGACTGAAACGCAGATATGTTGGAGAAACTGTTCCCCATTTTGATCTCCTTGTTAGCAGGGGTAAAAC
>NW_015508493.1:0-823 GCF_001515645.1 Sinocyclocheilus grahami | reverse complement strand
TAATTATAATGGGCTATACCTACTAGTGATATTTAAAATGATCCTGAAGTAATAAAAATAAGTTCTAGTAACTTAGCCCTAGTAATAAAGTTCTAGTAAAATAGATAGTAGTTAGTTTAAAGGATTAAATGGCTTTCCACATAACTCCCCTCAGCAGTCTGTGCACAGGTTAGTGTTCTCTAATTTTCGTGGAAGATGGGAGGCATTCGAACAGAAAGGGTGCGTCAACGAGATTGTACCGATTTAACCTGTAACACGTAAGAAAAAAAAAATTTTTTTAGACACGCAATTTCACACTTCACTGAAATCATTTAAATAGTTTGCTAATATTTCCACACCTCACCAGAAATCCTTAAAAAAAAAGTCTACTAACTCAAACCTTCTAACTTTTTCCGGAAAAATCGTAATGGTAAATCGTCTGGCTAAAATCTTTTCTCAAACGTTATTTCTCATATAATTTTAGTCGTCCCTGACTTACAATGTGGCTATTTTCTTACATATTATATATATATATATCGCCATCTGGCGTCCATAGTAGGTACTAAAAGTTTTTCTTTATCCGTGTTCTTTTAAACGGAAAAGTCATATGAAGTAGCTACTTTTGACAAATCAATACGCCAAAGTATTCCAAACCAATGATCAATGCTCTTACTATTTGGTAAACTATCCCCTTACGAAAATTAACCATGTTTTTTTGGTTATATTTGTAGTAAATCATGGTTCATTTTCGTAAGGGGATAATTAAACCATGGTAACCACAAATTAGGGTCTTGCTACAGTAACCATAGTTTAACCATGGTATTTGTAGTAAAACTATGGTTAT
>NW_015508492.1:21891-22249 GCF_001515645.1 Sinocyclocheilus grahami | reverse complement strand
CTTGACACTTCACAAGTCAGCTCCCTGAAAACCTCTGCAACTGCAGAAGAAAAAAAAAGGTTTAACTCAGGCGAACCGAAACAGCGCATGTGAATGCCACCTGCAAGCAGCCCGAGGTGAATTCAATGTCACAAATGAACTGGAATATGCTTGTAGACCACAAGGTGAACAGACAGGGAAAACACGAAGCAGAACTTCCCCTGGCTAGCAGGCCCAGACCCCCTCAGCCAAGAGTCCGAACCTGCGAGGGGGGGGGGGCGAGAGTCACTGTTCACACGTCACCAACCAGCAGCCACAAGGGGGTGGGGCAGGGACCTTTCCAGAGGATCACTGCAGACACACACACCGTGTGACCCCA
>NW_015508492.1:21281-21680 GCF_001515645.1 Sinocyclocheilus grahami | reverse complement strand
ATGTGCAAATTACCATGCCCTCGAGCAAAGGGTCGTAAAACCCTCCAGCAATTGCAACCTCCCACTTGGAATTTCTTCCTTTCTCATTGGACAAGCCCACCTTGAGAGGCGTGACTCTTCTCCGACCTTAAAGGCCCACACCAGCCTCCCAGAGTTCGGTGGTTCTGTTAGGTTTCGATAAGCTGTGAGCTCCAATGCTCCAGAACATCCTAAGTTACGTGCCAGGCTTTGGCCTCGACCTTTCCATTCATCAAGATTCTCTGACTCAAAACTGGTTCTTTTTATCGACCAACTTCAGCAAGGATCACAGGGACTTTCAGATTGCATCAAGCCTTTCTTTCAGACAGACGAGACTTGCAAGTATCCAAACTTAGTCTTATTAATTGATACATTAGGTAT
>NW_015508492.1:17554-21134 GCF_001515645.1 Sinocyclocheilus grahami | reverse complement strand
TGTGAGCTCCAATGCTCCAGAACATCCTAAGTTACGTGCCAGGCTTTGGCCTCGACCTTTCCATTCATCAAGATTCTCTGACTCAAAACTGGTTCTTTTTATCGACCAACTTCAGCAAGGATCACAGGGACTTTCAGATTGCATCAAGCCTTTCTTTCAGACAGACGAGACTTGCAAGTATCCAAACTTAGTCTTATTAATTGATACATTAGGTATAATTTTCACCTTGTTACAAAGGTGTGTTTGAACTAAGAATCTGATGTTTCCCTCAGGTGTAAATCTGCTGAATATGCAAATGGTTCCATAAGATCATTCCTTATTTCTCTTCTCTGTACTGAGTTAAGCTTTAACCCTTTCCTATACCAACTGTATGCGTGTGTGTAGGTGTATGTTAGACCAGTTTATACGTTTATGTAGTTAATAAAACCTTACTTGTATCACACTTGACGTGGTTCATTGTTTGCTCATAACTGGAGTCACTTAATCATGCAGATTTATGCTACAAGCTTTTGTAGAATTGTACAGTAAGGAAGTTATTTCCCTTAACCAGGAAATTAACATTCTTAGAATTGACAAGACAGTTGACCCTGAGAGGTCAGCTAAATATCTACAGTGGATCTAAAATATTCATAATTAATTATAACTAGTTATGATTAATTATTCATATTTCTCATGAGCTGATTCGCTACAAGTCTGTGAATGAACATTGAGTTTATCGTTACTGTTTGTGTAGTGTTTTTGTATTGTTTACTGTTTTATGCATGTGTTATGATAGATCACTAGTTAACCCTTAAATGCATGAATGTTTCGCCAATCATTATTACATATTCGGGTCTTTAGCGACCTGGGCCTATATATCCAGCATGGCTGGATCTCTGAACTCTCTTGATATTTTAAGAACAATTACAGACGTATAAATTAAAGCGTATTTTGTTACGTTTTGGAACTTAAAAGGGTTCAATTTGAGCAGATGATTTTATCATTGCTCTCATCTCAGAGCGCACTTCCACAGTACATTCAGCATCTGGCTCATATTCACAATCTCAGCCATATTCTCAACACTATCGTTTTCAATGACTTATATTCAATATTTTGTATCACCACATCCAGCATCAAATGACAGTGACATTTATATTCCATTGCGTATAGTAATTGCTCTGCAGTAAAGCCATTAAAATCAGTACAATTTTTGCTGATGATATTCGTTTGTTTTATGCTTGCGGTAATTATGAGTGAAACGTCACGTCATCATTGTGTATCAAACCATGCCACCTTGAGGAAAAAAGATGTATTGCACATATTGAGTCATCAGATATGTAAATATAGTTTACTTACACATTTACATACCTCGGGTCTCTAGCGACCCTATACACTTTTTACAAAAAAATTATCAGAAAACTGGCATTCTTTTATATTTTACTGTTTTTTCTTGTTATATTGTTTATAATTAATAGATTGAGGAATACTAAGAAAGTTGATATCTAACTTTAAAAAAAATGAAGGAGGGAGAGGGTAGAGAATGATGTCCCAGGTCGCTAAAGACCCGAGGTATGCATTTAAGGGTTAACATAACCTCATCCATAACATGTTTGGTATCTATGAGCTCCTAATTATGTTTCCTATTTGTTGATTTTCATGACATGAGTATTATAAGTATCTTGAAAATTCTTCTCTAAAGCACCCAATCGAGTTTCATATGCAAAACACCATACTAGAGACAAAGGATCGTAAAATGTCTCTCCAAATGTACCATTCCTCATTGGCTCCCTCAAATCCTGAGGGTGTGACATCCTCACACTTTACATTTCACTGATCACCAGATTAGGGGTGCGTTTCCCAAAAGCATCGTTAGCTAACTTTGGTTGTTAGTTCCATTGTAATGATGGAACTTGCGACCATAGTTGATTTTGAGAAACGCACCCCTGGGCGGTTCTGTTAAGAGTCTGAGAAGATGAAGATGCTGAGCTAGAAGTCTTCAAGGACCCATAAGTTTGTGCGAGGCTGTGGCCTTGTCTTTCCATTTGCCAAAGATCCTCGGATTTCAGTTGATGTTTCTCTAGCTCTGCGCTCTTCTCTCATCACTTTCCATCTGGGAGAAAAATGATCCTGACCCCCACTGAGTCAGAATAACATCTTTTAGAGTTCATCACTCTTTAAACCCGGAAGAACGTGATCGCGACTCCAACACCACTGAACCTCCAATCCATCATCACTTTCATCTGAGACTGCATCCGGACACTCAATCAACGGCCAAGGCAATGCAAGTATCGTACATTTAACTAAACGAAACAGAGGTAGCTGTATAAGCTGTAGACCCCATTATTAAACGGCATTGATGGATTCACTCAGGTGGTTAACTGACTCATTTTTCATAACTGCATTCTCTGGTTTCACTAATGGTTTCATTCATCCACCTCAACTTCCCCATGTATGAGTGATTGTATGTTTGTTTGTTTAGATAATTTGTGTATTAGTGTTTAGTTAATACACTTTTGTGCACAGATTACATGAGTTTCTGGTTCTGTCACCGTTAGACAGTGTCCATTTTATGATCCGATCTATAGCTACATGCTCTAATGCATTGATACTCTAAGAAAGTTATTTTCTGTGTCCACGAAAATATCCATTGTTAGATTTGATATGAAATTTTACTGAATGTTCGCTGGACGAACAAATTATTTGATTGTAATATTAATTCTGCTACAGTTACTATTGGCAGCTGCGGTAAATAATTGTAATTAATTATAATTAATTGTAATTATTTACATACATTTCCCTTTTGAGCTAATTTGCTACATCAGCGCTCCATGATGTTCACATCGTTTCATTCTGGATATGAATAAAACTTCAGGGCATGCATAGACTATCCAGTAACTGAATTTAAATATAGATTTATTTACACTGTCCCGTGACAACCTCTACATGAACACACCTGGCTAAATAAAGTCCGGGGGATGAATTTACATTTTATTAAGATTAAATATTTATTAAATATTAGAAATGCAGCTAACGTAGTTCTACACACAGCAATATAAACAAAGTTGCCTGTTCTCTTTTATACTTGCTATTCGATTGAGAAAAATTTAACAAGCGTCGAGGGGTCTTGTCTTTTTTATGTTTTGAACTATTATTATTACAGTATGCATTTTAAAAAACGTGGAGTGTAGGGCTGCACGATTAATCGAATGCGATTGTCATGCACATTTTGATAGTGATGCCGGTTCTGTAATCAGCAGGAAATCATCATCACGTGCTTTCAGATGGAGCAGAATTTACTACACATAGCCGTAGTTCACTGACAAGTTACGCAAAAAAATTGCAGATGATTTTATTGCGCGATTATGAAATCAAAGAAATCGTTCGCGATAATGACAGCTGTTTGCATAGCTTCTCATTGAACTACGGCTCTGTGAAGTAAATGCTGCTTCATCTGAAAGCATGTGAAAATACCACATTTAATAACATATTTTTACTCCAAACTCACTTCATAATGTCGAGTGTTTGAAATAAATCCTTCTGTGAGATAATGTGGCTTCTTACACAGAATAAGGCACGCAACATATTTCATAGTAGTTAAGCA
>NW_015508492.1:14235-17544 GCF_001515645.1 Sinocyclocheilus grahami | reverse complement strand
CATTTCGATTTATCATGCAGCCCTAGTGGAGTGCCTTAATAATAATTATCACAACACTGGTAAACCAGGCTTATTCTGATTTTCTCATCCTCCAAATTATACTCAAAAAATTTATAAATTGAGAACAGGATTAGAATAGAATTCCACCATGATACCCTGTAAACTCAATAATAATAATAATAATAATAATGGCAATAATATGAATATAAATAATACAATTCAGTTTCTAATTTTTAATAGTTATTAAGAGGTGCAAAGAAAAAAAGTTTTTTTTTTACACATCACATCATTTGCTGCTGTATCAATACAGAAGCATCTATCTCAATACACGTATCATCAAGTAATGTGCCACAGTATATTAATGTATTGATATTTTGAGCACAGCCCTATTTAAAACCTTGTTCCATGTGCCCCTTGTATACGTTGAGCACCTGACCCTGCAAAGGTCTCTGCACGGCCCTGGAAGCAACGGTTTAATGATGGACTTGTTTCTTACAAACACAGACTTTTTCTTTATAAGGTATTATTTGATGGACTGAAGTCATGTGGATTGCTTGTGGATGACTGTGATGTTTTTATCAGCTGTTTGGACTCTGATGGCACCCATTCACTGCAGATAATCCATTAGTGAACAATTGATGCCATGCTAAATTTCTCCAAATCTGTTCCCATGAAGAAACTAACTCATTTACATACTGAATGGCCTGAGGGTGAGTAAATTTGCAGCAATTTTTAATTTTTGGGTGAACTATTCATTTATGTTTTTGATTGGTATTTGCCTAAACCCCAAAACCAAGTGTTCACATTTTAAATTAAGAGGTATTGCATCTGTCACAATCATTAAATGGCACAAATGGTTCGGAACAAGGGAATTATGTAGACCACTTAATTTACAACCCAACCGTATGCCTGCATACAGCATGCTATTGGGGAAAACAAAGCGCACTAATCTAACAAGAAACTTGAATGGACTGGCAACCTCAGTTACAATGGAACATTTTCAAGTGCATAATTAGTTTGGGTTGACTATAGCTAACAATTGCTTAGGTGCGTCTGTATGCCATTCTAAGAGCCTTGATGTATCCTTTTTCTGCAATCCATTTGAGCTCAAACAACAGCCCTAAGTGGGTCGGCAACTCTTTTAGCAAAATGTCTGACTGCAATCTGAGCCGCACATTTAGTATGTGTGAAGCTCTGCCAATGACCAAGAAACCTGGCAGGCTGTTACAACTTCCTTTTGTTATGTGTTACTGAATGCATGTTTGTGCAGTTATATGTTGGTCTTTGAAACTGGGTTGGGAATCTTATTCACAACTGTTATATTAAATAATGTGCATTTCAATTATATATTTATATTTGTGAATGTATATTGATTGATTGTTTGGAAGAAGTCTCATATGCTTACCATTTATTTATTTGGTCAAAAATAAATAACATAAAAACAATAATATAGCAAAATATTACATTTTAAAATAACTGTTTTCTATTTTAATAATTTCAAAATGTGCTTTATTTCTGTGGTTGCAATGCTGCAATTTTAGCAGCCATTTCTTCAGTGTCACACGGTCCATTAAACATTTTACAAAAATCGTGTGTGTGTACTTTCAAATTATAACATGTGGTTAATAAATTTTTTGTAATTAATTAATCATATTTAAAAAAAAATCAATTTATTTTCAAGTGCATTTTTTTTTCACAAACATGCACAATTTAATTCTGTTTTATGTTGTTTTTAAAAACTGATCAGATCATTTAGAGGTAATTGGAAAGGATCGAAGCCACAATGCAAGTATCACTCATACATTTAAACCATTCATCAGTCAGTGATGGAGGACGATCCTCTCTAAGGGTAATTCATTTAGAAATCAAACCCAGGCAGTATGTTTAACAAACGACAAGTCATTTTTGTTCCTTTTACGGTGAAATTTGATAAGCATTAAAGCTGTCATTTAACTGTTTGTGTGTGTGTGTGTGTGTGTGTGGGGGTGGGGGGTCCACACACACACACACACACACACACACACATGTCCAAATGTGTGTGGACATTACACATTTTCTCTACATGTGTATTGCCAGGTAGTTGGTTTTATAACAGTTCTCTGGAAGCTCTGTTTGAATGTGTGAGGTTGTGTGGAAGACTTAGTCATTCTGCGCAGTCTGTTTAGACACACTTGATATGGTGCAAAGCCAATATAAACATGGTGGTCATGCCTGGTGGTCTGTTTGTCACAAATTAAGTGTTGAAGTCTGTTACTGATCACAGTCCATATTTCACTTAAGGCACGTCCACAAAGCAGTGGGACTGTTTTACGTGACATTACAATTGTTTACTTACACAGTGTTGATATACGGGCTCTTGTTAGCTTAATCTGAAACAAGCTTTATTTCTGCAGATAAAGAGCAGGCTATGGTTAATTGTAGAATAAAACATGAATAATTAAAGAATGTTTGCTTTGACATTTTCCATAGCATCTAATCAGTGATCAAAGATCTGTCTCTGGATCACTATCTGAGCAGGTCATGGGTTTTATCATCATAACATGAAGCTAAGCAGATGTTAAGCTAGCATTCATATTGTTGGATGCTTTGATGCAGATCCAGGAATAAAAACTGTTATGCTACAACATAATAAATGTTTATAAAGCACTGTAGGCTGTGTTTTTGTTCCTAATGCACGGTTGTATACTGTTTAGCCATAAGTTAAACTGCATTGGTAGCAGCTTCCCAGCAAGCACAAAACATTTTAACAGCAATGGTGCAGGTTGGTAGCATTGCAACCTAAAACGTCCTGAAACTGAAGTGCAATATTACGGTTTACATTTTAGAATTGCCGAAAATGATTAGTGTTAACTCCAGCTTTCAGAAAAGTTAAAAGTTAAAGAATTGTTTTAATTAAATGTAATTCCAAGATTAGGCCATTGTAAGTAGTATGCCATGCGATTTTTGAAGTTTTTTGAACATCAGTGAATGTTTATTTATTTATTATAATTTTAACACCCAAAGATCATCATATTATATCTGATATACAGTTGTAACAGGACGACTGAGACGAGAGACGTGCGGATCCATACGCATAACTTTATTCAGAGACATGGTCAAAACACAGGCAAGGTCAAACACCAGCAAACAGGTAAGGTACAGACGAGACACAAGAGTAAACTTAAAACAGGTGTGGGTTGATTAACGGCGAACTTAGTCCTGAGGGTGATGTGAACGGGGAATCCAGAAACGGAAGATAGTCCAGGAGAGGTGCAAACACAATCCGAAACAGCAGGCAAAGGGTTAATCCTAGACAGGCTATAAACTACA
>NW_015508492.1:10769-12690 GCF_001515645.1 Sinocyclocheilus grahami | reverse complement strand
TATATATATATATATATATATATATATATATATATATATATATATATATATATATATATATATATATATGATATAGTGATATAAAACGGATGCACTCAAAATTAAATAAATAAATAAAAACTTTGAACAATGAATAATACAGTTATGAAGAAGTTAACCAATGCACTGACATGCTGATCAATGGGCATTACATTTAAATATTCAATTTAAAAAATAAATACATGAATGGAATTGTTACATTCAAAATAATCTCTATTTTTTAGTTGAACAATGTTGATCAACTCAAGACATGTAAACAATATATTTTATTTGTGAACGTGTTCAGCTATTATTTTGAATAGTTAACTTTTAACTATTTTTAAATTTTTCGGATCATCAGTCATCAAAGCTCGGTAAAAACTGGTCACAGACACAGAGATTTACATTAAATTTCACCAAGCTGATTACTCACTAAAAACGCCCACAGATCGTGTTTTCATTTTAAGTCTGATTTTGACGTATCAAAATGATTATATCTAAGTTGTGTGAGTTGTTTACTCATTTTTTTTATTAGTCTTCCCATTGACGCCACTATATTGTTCATTCAGACTGATTTGTGAATGCTGAACGCGCACAAACTCAAGAGGCGGGATTTATCGCATGAACCAATCACAGCCGAACATCATTTCATGATGGATGCATTGCCTTCTCTCACGTGACATTCCCCCAGATCAGAGGACTCGTAAGCCAGGGAGATAGATTCAACTATCCACATGCTTAATGTCTGCTTGGTTGCTGGGAGACCTCTCTTGAGCGGACCAAATCAGACAAAAAGTTGATAATTTTCCCTCCACAAGGCAGCTCTGTGGATGTAGGTGTACAGTGCTCTAACTGGACACACCAAATTAAGCTTTTCTTGGTCTGGCTCACAGATTGGAGGAGGACAGAATGCCTGCACCACTATGGGGCGTGGAACAACAGTAGGCACCTTCAGCACATAGCCCGGCCTCGGGTGTAAGAAGGTTTTCACTATTCCTTGTGCAAAGTCAAGACATGATGGGACCACGGAAATGGCCTGAAGGTCACCAACTCTCTTGAGAGACGAGATGGCTAATAGAAACACTGGCTTTAGTGTCAAAAACTTTTCCAAAACCTCCTCTAGAGGTTCAAAAGGGGCCTTACTTAGCTCGTCTAGGACCATGGCATGGTCCTATGCCAGGACCCTAATGCAGAGTGCAGGCCTCAGCCTCAAGGCACCATGAAGGAAACGTGTCACCAACAGGTTCCTTCCCAATGACTGACCATCCAAAAGGGTGTGGCAAGCAGATATAGCCGTCACGTATACCTTAAGGGTGGAGGGAGATAACCCTGCAGAGTAACGTTCTTTCAGGAACTCTAGCACTAAACCACCCGGGCAGTTAACTGGGTCCAGCTGATGATCTCCCTACCATGAAGTGAAACGCTTCCACTTCAGGGAGTACAGTTTCCTCGTGGAGGGAGTTCTGGAGTGGAGAATGAGTTGTGCCCCCTCAGAGGCCACAACCATGTATCAAAGTAGCTCAAAAGGGAAATGTATATAAATAATTATAATTAATTACAATTATTTACCTCAGCTGCAAGTAGCAACTGTAGCAGAATTCATATTACAATCAACTAATCTGTTCGTCCAGTGAACATTTTTCCCTGAACATCTTTTCGTGGCCACAGGAAACAACTTTCTTACAGTAACAATGCATTAGCGCATGTAGCTATAGATCGGATCATAAAAGGGATATTGTAAACTCATGTAATTTGTGCACAAAAGTTGTATTGACTTAACACTAACACATAACTATTCTAAACAAACAAACATACATCACTCATACATGGGCGGAGTTTAAATGGATGACTGAAAGCAGTTAGAGAAACCAGAGAATGCAGTTATGGAAAATGAGTCAGTTAA
>NW_015508492.1:4496-10463 GCF_001515645.1 Sinocyclocheilus grahami | reverse complement strand
TGGATTGGATGTTGATATACAAACTATTAAAGATTCTTAGAACACCAATATGTTGCATAGGTATCAACATATTGTAGTGATATCTGATTAGTGAGATCGCTATTGAGGAGCCACACCCCTAAACAGGGGGTTTTGGGACTGTGCGAGGGTTCAATAAAGTTCAGTTAATGAGATGTGGAAAATCACCATACCATGTAAAGGATCTCTGCCCAGCCAAAGAAGCTGTCTGTCATCAGTGCAATAGGACAGGCCACTATATGAGCCAATGTCATTCAAAGACGGTACTTCATGAGGTTAAAGAGGACTGTGATTCAGATGAAGGTCAAGCATCCCTTTGAGCTGTAGATTCAGATACTCAAGGCTGATGCGCAACTGTTCAAATCTTGGAACAGCCGGTGAAAATGAAAATGGACACTGGGGCAGACGTCACAGTGATACCTGAATCCGTCTTCACACTGCTTACCTCAAATAGCAACACCGGTTTGAAGAAAATACGAAAAACACTGATGGGACCAGGAAAGCATGTCCTGGATGTGAAAGGGGTATTTTCTACAAGCATCTCGAGAAATGAGAAAAAAATAGAGGAAGACATCTATGTGGTAAAAAATCTCTTCACTCCACTCCTGGGCAGACATGCCATTGAAAAACGTAGCCTCATTGCAAGACTGGATAATATCATGGAATGTCAGTGGCAAAAGAAATATCCAGAACTTTTCACAGGTTTAGGTGAGCTGAAAGAGGAGTATTGTATCAAGTTGCAGCCCAATGCAACACCTTACGCTGTGAATGTAGCAAGAAGGGTCCCAGTACCACTGATGGAAAAAGTTAAAGATGAGTTATCCAGGATGGAGAAGCTCGACATCATCAAGAAGGTGGAGGGACCTAGTGACTGGTGTTCGGGTATGGTTCCAGTAGTAGAATTTGTGTTGACCTGACAAAACTGAACAGCGCCGTCAGACGAGAGAAGTTTATTTTACACACTAGGCCAGTTAGGTAGAGTAAAAATCTTCACAAAGATAGATGCCAATTCTGGATTTTGGCAGATCCGTTTGGCTGAAGAGTTCCAACCCTTGTCCACCTTCATCACTCCATTTGGGCGTTATTCCTTTAAGAGGCTTCCATTTGGGATCTCCAGTGCTCCAGAGCTGTTCCAGATGAGAATGTGTCAGATTTTGGAAGGCCTAGAAGGAGTAACATGTCACATGGATGACATCCTCATATATGGAAGTTCTCCTGAGGAACATGATATCAGACTCGACACAGCATTAAAGAAGCTCCAGAGTGCTGGGCTAACGCTTAACATAAAGAAGTGTGAATTTGCAAAGACAGATGTCAATTTCCTAGGCCACAAGCTATCCTCAGATGGTTTACAGCCTGCTCCAGACAAACTGGCTGCAGTTCAATATATGCGTGAGCCTTCCAATGTGTCTGAGGTACGCAGCTTTCTTGGAATGATGAACCAATTGGGAAAGTTCATTCCAGACCTGGCAGAGAAAACAAAGCCCTTGCGAGATCTCCTCTCACAGAGAAGTCTGTGATCCTGGGACGCACCACAGCAGGAGTCATTCGCATTGCTAAAAAAAGAGCTTATCACAACACCAACTTTAGCACTCTTCGATCCAAGCAAGGAAAATAAAGTCGCAGCAGATGCGTCATCCTTTGGTCTGGGAGGTGTGATTTTTCAAAAGTCCAGTGATGCATGGAAACCCATTGCATATACGTCTAGAGCATTAACTCCAACTGAGCAGAGATATGCTCAGATAGAGAAGGAGACCCTAGCTCTTGTTTGGGCATGTGAACGTTTCAGCTGCTATCTCATTGGGAAACATTTCCTTCCCGAGACGGACCATAGGTCACTTCTGAGCTTACTGAGCACAAAACATCTGGATGACTTACCACCAAGGCTGCAAAGGTTCAGAATGAGACTTTTGAGATATTCTTACAAGATCAGTCATGTTCCAGGGAAACAGTTCACAACTCCAGACACTCTGTCAAGGATGCCCTCTATGAGTGATGTAACGGATGCTGACTCAACTCTCATGGAAGACACTAATATTTACCTCTCCCAAATAGGGAAAAGCTTCCCTGCTTCAAAGAGCCGCCTAGACAACATGCGACATGAGTTAAAGAAAGACCCTGTATGCAGCCAAGTAATGAAGGTTCCATGAGCATAGATGGCCGAGAACGGTGCAGGGCAACGACAAACTCAGACCTTACTGGTTGGAAAGAGACATGATTTCCATCCTCGATGGACTGCTTCTACAAGGAACAAGGTTGATAATCCCTGCCTCACTCCAAAGTTCAGTTCTGCTTCACACTCATCAGGCACACCAAGGAATTGAAAAATGTCGCAAAAGGGCAAGACAGTCTGTGTGGTGGCCTGGCCTGAGTTCACAATTGCGAACTATGGTGCAACAGTGTGATGAATGTAGAAAGGCTTCCAGGATGGCTGTAGAACCGCTACAACCTACAGACTTTCCACCGTATCCATGGCAGAGAGCGGCTACAGACTTGTTTGAACTAAAGGGAAAAAAGTACCTTTTAACAGTCGATTACTATTTAAGAGATATTGATGTGGCCAAATTGGCATCAACTTCCTCCGCAACAATAATCGAACATCTGAAAGCAGTGTTTACACGGAATGGGGTGCCTGAGATACTAATATCTGACAATGGGCCACAGTATAGCAGCTCTTTACAATTACACATTTTCCACAATTTCCACAACTCCAGACAAGGATGAATAATTGTGCTGCCAGAAGGTCCCTCCTTATCAGAATCTCCCATGGAGACACATCGAGAAAGGACACAAGGTCCTAGAACCACACTCAGGACAGCCACAATGGGGCTACTAGCAGTAGACTGACCCAATCCTGGCGGATTCTTTCCAGAACTCCCGGGAGCAGAGCATCTCCTGAGATGCAAATAGGTAGTGGTGCAACGGATCACAAAACTCACGGTTCGGATCATATTACAGATTTTGAGTCACGGATCGGATAATTTTTCGGATCAGCAAAAAAATCCCAAATAAATAAATAAATAAAATTTACTGAAAGCATACTTTAAGTACTTCTATACCACAGCAAAAACTACTAGCTTAACTAATAAAGTTAGTAATAAAACAAGAACAATTACACAAATCACAAGCATCTGAATACAATATAACAGATACAAATAAAGTCAGTAACAGTATTCAGGTGCAGAAATTTTATAATTAACTGTAAAATAACAATAGTGCTAACTGCACAAGTTAAATACAGATTGATTTTTCTTAAAGCTGTGGTGTTATTTGATTAGCAGACAGAAGAAAGTATTTCTTGGTTGCTGTCCCTTTAACACTAGAACCGCCAGAGGTCGCTGTATACCTAAAAGCGCCAACGGGTAAATTTTTCCCATGCACATGGCAACTGTATTTATATGGCTAAATAACATATTATTCATTGTATTATGCTACTGTCTTCACAAAGAAGTGTCTAGAGTCATGCGATTATTACAACTATATTTGTATCCTGTTGTTTTATGTTCAAGACTTTTTAATGCAGGCTAAACTAATCCATAATGGTCAGTAGCCTAAGCTAAAAAAAAAAAAAGTCTGCACTGACAACGGAAATTAGAAGGTAGTAGCCTAAATATTTGGGTGGTTTAATATTATAATATAATGTCATTAATCAATATATTAAGATAGCCCATGCTATGAATTACTAAAATAGCCTATAGACAATAATGAGCAATAATAATTCACCGCACTGCATAGGATGATGCGATGAAAAAATCAAGTGCACAGCTTCACCTAAATATTTATTAATTTGTTTAGTTATATAATTTATAATTTGAATAAAAGAACAACACCATTAAACTTTGGGTAATAAAAAAAATGGTTTTATTCATTACATCATATAGATCGGATTTTCTTTTTCTTCAGGAAATGGCCAGAATAGAATATCAACACAGTAACGAACAATAAACGATATGGCAAGACAAAAAATTTATAATTAAACCAAAGTTTGACCAGTTAGAGTAACGTTAGGCTAAAACATGTAAATATGATATCTGGATCACCGTCAGATGAGCTGTCAGATGCTGAGCCGACCCAGGACGCATAACTTACCATCACTCATGGCATTTAGTGTTTCTAATACCTACCTTCCATAAATCGTCTTTTTTTTGGACATTTTGACTTTATTTATTAAACTCATAACCGCTAAATGAAAGGCATTACCTAGAAATGTACAAAGTTAAAACATAAGCGGCAAGAAAATGACAGGGCGAAAATACATGCATCATATAGCAGGTAAATGTGACCCGCTGGCGCTTATAGGTATAAATGCCGCATTTTTTAATCTAGTTTTATCTAAATAATTTTCAACAACATTGGATTGTAAATTACATAATTTTAGTAGAAGTCAATGACTGGGCGACTTGAATGTTTTATTTTAAATCTGTTATGTACCTTTGAAAAACAGCCACGGGTAAAATTTATGCCGTGGCGGTTCTAGTGTTAAGACCAAATGCACAGGCCTAATACTGACACACATCCAGTTTCTTTCTCAGCTGTTTACTTTCACTTAATACATAACCGACTGTGTTTAGAATACTTGCCAAAACGGGTATTTTAACATATCTTTGTGTGTATGTGAAAGAGGAATCTTAAAATAATTGTTTGAATGTGTAAATTGGCAAGAGAAAACGTGGAAATGATAAACTTTCACTCTTTGATGGTTAAACTTAACAGTCAATCCACAAATCACATGCATGCCGAACCGTGGGCCCTGATCCGTACGGATCACGGAACATCTATGATCTGTTGCACCCCTAAAAATAGGTCTACTTGAATCTGGCCAAAAACACCAGTTTGCAAAGTGGGCATGACCGCAGATCCCCCTGTCAGTTGATGCACGAGACCACCAATGTGTTGTCTGACCTCAGGCTGAGCAACCACTCATGATCGCTCCACAGCCCGTGAGGGATGCATCTGTCGTAATCGTTACGTGACGACAAAGAGCTCCTAACATGGGACCCTGTGACAGGAACGGAAGCTTCTTCCACATTACTAAGGCACGAAGGCATCGCCGCGTGACCTTGATCAAGCAAAATGGGTTGCCTCTTGGGGAAAACCCCTTGGTCCTGAGCCACCACTTCAAGGGTCTCATGTAGTTCAGTATGCAGATGCCCTGGAGTCTGAGAGGAGCCAAGGCAGCATCCACACATTTGGTGAAAGTGCGGGAGTGGATGGAAACATGGAAGTATGTGTCCTTCAAGTCTATGGTGACAAACCAGTCCTCAGACAAGGCTGTCATATGGTCTACCAAGGGAATCAGTCTCTCGAGACTGACCTCTGGTGTACTTTGAGCAGTCAGCTCTGCACCCTGAAGTAAATGACCAGCAGGGAACAACTGAACTGGCCACTCTAATAATCTGCTTGGAGGATGCAAGATTTCCAGAGCCACTACGGTGGACACTAAGAACTGTGCTTGCTGGAGACCACTGTGCCCTGAAGCTCCGGAGGTGGCAGGGTTGACAGACTGATTTCTTGAGGACCCTGAGGAGAGACGGGCACCGTATGATCACTGTACTGTATGTTCACTGCTCTTCCCCAGAGGAGCTTGCCCTTAGAAGCCTGGCACCTGAGGCATCAGGACTTCTTCGCCGAAGTCTTCTGAGAAAGAATAACGGTCCTCAGATCCCCCATCTCCCTGGAGAACTTCGGCTGAAAGCGCTGCCCCGACCCCTGATCTCTCTGTGGGGGAGCACTGGAAGCAACGCTCTTCTTCTGCTGCACCCTGTATGAGAAGCTGGAAGACAGCTGGGGCTGCTCCTGCCAAGCAGCCCCTAAGAACTGACCTCGGCGAGGAAGGAATGCCGCCACCTGGTTCTTAGCCTCCTGAAACCTCTTGACGACAGAGCTGACTGCATTGCCGAAAAGGCCAGAAGGAGCAAGCGGGGCATTCAAAAGGAAGAACCTGTCCTT
>NW_015508492.1:0-366 GCF_001515645.1 Sinocyclocheilus grahami | reverse complement strand
ATTTATTTATTTTGGGGGTGCATTATTTTTATATCAATATATGATTTGATATTATTCTATGTCTTAATGAATTGAAGGCATTTAATAATGTGATATTCTTCTCACTGTAATCTTTGGACATGAAAGTTAATTGATTTCTACTGTACAGCAAAACTGTGACGGAAACAGACAGCAGGATATTTTTTTCACAACTTCAGGTCAGTCAAAGTTTCCCTCACAATGTGGGCTGACACCCTGAGGCTTCTCTTCAAGTCTTCAGATTCACAGCCACATTCACACAAAATATCATTCTGGAAGAAGATGCGAGACGGTTTCCTTGATCCAAAGAGGAAAGGTTTGAATTTTGGTGAAAGCTTTCAAGCTAAT
>NW_015508491.1:21503-22254 GCF_001515645.1 Sinocyclocheilus grahami | reverse complement strand
AAACAAACAAACAAATAAACAAACAAAAACTATGCTTTCACTTCTTCTTAATCTCTCCCTGTTCTAGCTTATGCTATTCTAAATGATGTCTGAACCTTGTATTACAAGCACTTCCTGTAATTATTTGACTCTTATGATGAATCGCTTGTTGTTTTCCTCAATTGTAAGTTGCTTTGGATAGTAGCATCTGCTAAATGAATAAATGTAAATGTAAGCTGGTGTGCGGTGGGCGCAGTCAAGTCATCCATGCGGATGGTGCACAGTGTTGGTGGTGTCAATAAAAGCATTATGTAAATGTAATACTAACTAACTACCTAACTAACTAACTAACTAACTAAACTATGGAGTCCCAGACATGATATGCGGGGAAAAAATATTTATATGGTGGCCACAAATGAACAATTCGTTTCAAGTAAATTGTGAGTACGATTTACTTAAAACAAGGTGACGAATTAGTAAGTCTTAGGAACGAAATGTTAATTCTTGGTCACAATATAAATCTTTTTTTCCCGCATGTCATGTCTGGGGTTCCGTACTAACCATTCAGACAGGCTGTATCTGAAAAATCTCTTTTTTAAGCAAATATCTTCATTGTTTAAGTGAACGGTTTGAAGACTCATTTGTAATGTGACTGATCACCAAATAAGTAAATATGTGGATATGGGTTGATTTGGTTTGAAAATATTATTAATATAATTTTATTTATATAATTAGTTTAATTTTACCTGCTTATTACCTGGCATGGACTCCA
>NW_015508491.1:16966-18056 GCF_001515645.1 Sinocyclocheilus grahami | reverse complement strand
CACTGGATACAGCATCAAACTGGAATGGACAGGATGAACTAAAAAGTACATCACCTGAGCTATTTGAATTTCTTAACAAATGTCTATTTTTTGTTTTTTTGGTGCACCTGGTTAGAATTAGTTATTTCAGTTCAGTTGTCTTGACTAAAAAAATGTCAGTTGTTAATTGTTTTTCTTTGGGTGTTTGTAGCGATTGGCCATTTTTTTTGCCCTTGTTTGAAGATATCAGAAGCTGTTCTCCGCAAGGAAGATATCCAAAGTTACAAGATACATAAAGCAGACGTCTGTCATTTTGATGCCATTGAGTGGGTTCTCTTTTTTTTCTCTTATGGTATTGTTTGCACTGTTCTTTTGGCCAGGCCTTATTTTAGTGCACTGACAATTTTTATCCATTAAATTTTGACACCAAAACAGACCCTTTTATGGTACTTATATACAGTTTAAATTAAATAAGCAACTGTACATTTGTATATTTTGTTGTATTTTTATGCTTAATTGTTACTTTTATGTATTTACAGATTTAAAACAGTCAGAGGTCATTTCATTTGTGCCAATCCACTAATGCCTTGGGTGAAAAGAGCCGTGGAATTTGTGGACAACAAGAAGGCAATTGAAACCACAGGACATCTTATAAACTATGCACCAACATTTACAACAGCATCTACACTGCATTCAGCATCAGATTGGAATGGACAGGATGAACTAAGAACTACTGCACCTGAGCTATTGGAATATGTTTACATATGTCTATAATTAGTGCTGATTTATTTTCCATTGGTTAATTTACTGAGTTTACTATATATATATATATATATTTATATATACTGTATATATTAGTTTTTACCAATAACATTTTAAAACCAAAACATACCCTTTTATGGTACTCATTTTTTAAAATAAACATGTATATATTATGTTGTATTTTTATGCTAAACTGTTACTTTTATATATTTACAGATTTAAAACAGTCAGTGGTCTAACTTTTTGCTCCAATCCACAAAAGCCTTGAGTGAAAAGAGCCATAGAGTTTGTGGACAAGAAGTGATGGGCTTTAGAAACAACAGCACATCCCTTAAACTCTGCACCAACA
>NW_015508491.1:13633-15030 GCF_001515645.1 Sinocyclocheilus grahami | reverse complement strand
TGCCCATGCATGTGAAACAAATATTAAAGCATAAGCTCATTTGTTCACCCACGAACAAAAATAGACCTACGAAAAATCTAGCTTAATTTTCGTTTGCCCGTTTTCAAACAGAACGTAATAATAATAATAATAATAATAATTATTAGCCTATTAGAAAATCTCTTTATTTCTTTTTGTTTGTATTTCGATTTGTTGTTAAATCAAACTTCAGTCATTCAAATAAAGAATTTTTTTTTTTATCTGATCATAGCCTAAACGAGTCATGGGTCTGAGTGCAGTTATTGGATAGCACTATATTGTAGATTGGAGATTAATCCTAATAAACATGCAGCTACAATAAAAACCATTACATAAAAATACATTTAAAACAGTGTATTTCAATAATTTCAGCAGCGTGCAGATCCCCGTTTATGTCAGACTGTGGCGACAGCAGCGCGGACAGTCGCTTAGCTCGCTCTCATACAGCCTACCATATCTATAATAACGGGAAAACATATCGTTTTTATGACATAATATGTCGTTATTACGAGAAAAATGTCATTTTAATGAGAAAAGATGTCGTTTTAACAAGAAAACATCTCGTTTTAACGAGAAAACATCTCGTTAATATGAGAAAAGATGTCGTTTTAATGAGAAAAGATGTAGTTAAAACGACATAACATCTTGTTATTACGACATAATTGAGTGGAAAAAAATATATGTGTGTGGCAGCAATGCGTCACTGTAAATAATTTTTAAATGAAATGAAACTCTGAATAAGAAACTAAAACTGCCAATAGGTGGCATTAAATGACTTAATGAATAAGTCATTGAGTCATTAATGAATGAGTGAATGAATGAATGAATGAATTCATTCATTCATTCGTTCATAAGGCCGATTCATTCAGGAATGAAGTAAATTGTTCTCTTTATGAATGGGCCATTGGTTCACCCGATTCGTTCAAAAGGCAGATTCATTCATAAATTGTGTGCTGCTTGGAGATGCACAGCAGTTCTGCTGTGGCTTTAATAGGTACTATTTGCGTTGATAAAACTGAGCAAAAACAGACAATATTGTGTCTAAAATATAACACAATAAGTAGCATAAGAAATTGTATCTTTATAAAGACTTGATGGATTGCAGTCCAATTGCTGAAGAATACAGAAACAGAAGCTCAAACTAAATGGTTTTAACAAATCAGCTTAGAAATGATACTCTTCATTTAAAAAACAATCCATATACATTTATTTGTAAATATCATGGCTGATAATTAGCAAAAAGTCCAACCTCTTAAACACTCCATCCAGAATAAAGTGTTCTCTGTTAAACACAAACTATTTGATAATCTTGGAATTAGAGTCTTTATTCTGATAGCTGCACATCTGGACTCATTTCTAAACTATTTGCTTTGTTTATC
>NW_015508491.1:11444-13312 GCF_001515645.1 Sinocyclocheilus grahami | reverse complement strand
GAGTCGCCGCCATCACTCTCTGAGCCGGTGCTGTCCTTTATGCCTCCAGATACACAAACACGTTTCAAAGGAGGATTTGAGTATTTGCATGCAGCTTTCTTCACAGCTGAACTGTTAAGAGTCAATCTGTCCAGGGATCCTCGTTGAGAGTGCTGTTGTAGATTGTCACAATTACAATTGTTTCATTAGCATATTAATTTTAGCTGTGACATTGAAATTGACTTTGTGAAATGTTTCTGGTATTGGTATTATAAGTGACATTTCACAAGTCTTGATATCAATTTCAATGTCACAGCTAAAATGACTATGGTAATCAACAGTAATTTATATGAAAAATAATAATATAACTATCAATCAATATACACTACTGTTCAAAGGTCTGGGTTCAGTAAGATTTTTTTAATGAAATTAATACTTTTATTAAGCAAGGAAGCATTTAAATTATCAAAAGTAACAGTAAAGCAAGGTTTTAAATGTAAATATGCAAAGCTATATAATGCATGAATCAACAGAGATGTCTATATCTGTCAAGGGACCACAGTGAGTGGTCCTTCTGAGCATTTCTTTAAAATAAAAGCTAGGCCCGGTTTTTAAGGTCTGGGATGACGGTTGCATATTATGATGGTTTACAATAAAATAATAATGGTTTATATGGCCCATATCAGAATTATCCTATTCTGAGTGGTGCTGCTTTTTATTACATATAGCAAAAAATTATGAAAAACAAAATAGGATAAAAATGGCTTTGCCACCAAATTAATTTTATTATGCTTCCCTTCTTCCACAGTAAAGACACTTGCACACAGACACATAAACACGATAGAACCTTTTATTAAAATAGTTTGCAACTGAAAAGTGAAAGGACATTTCTCAGTACTGACGTTTGCTTTTTTTGAAGCAGTTAAACTTACAGCGTCATTAGTAGAAACCCTGGTGTCCAACATTATTGAGAGTGCACAGACTCAAGTAATTAATCTCTTTCATAACTGCATATCTCAACTCAAGCTTCCGATACAAACTCAAAAATTAAGTTTTGCAATTAACAACAGAGGCTTGGCATGAGATATGTAAGAAATTAGTTGTACACACAAGGACAAAAACCTGATAAATGTCTTGAAGTGTGGTATAACCGTAAGTAAAACAATTGCCACGACTTGAAGTGTTATATCTCTTTAACGTTTAGGAATAAGTTTGTTTTCAATTGAATCCTTCCTGTGTTTTGCCTGATGTCCCTATGGCAAGGCCGTAACCATTTCTTGAATAGTGGGGGTCCAATTTGTTTTATAAAGTATAAAGAAATATGACAGTGAAAGTAATTCTATGTCTAATTTAAGTCTAATTCTAGGGAAGTAATCATTTTGAAATATTTGCAAACAATATTTTGAAATATGCACACATTTACTCTTATTTTGTATTTAGTTAGGAATTGCATGAATCACCTAAATGATAGCCCACCATATTTTCAATTTACAATGCTGAAATTTGAAGAAAAAAGTCGAGTAGTTTGCATTTCTGGATATTACTGTCGGTCGTTTAACGTTTCTATCGTTCAACAGTCGTTAAATATGAAATGTTTCGCAGTTTTTTTTCTTACCTCACTCTCGTCTCTTTTAACGTTAAACTGACGCTTCATGCTGGAATTTGTGCTATGCTTCTGTGAACAGTAAACCCTGCCTATTTTTCTTTGATTGACCAGCTCTATCGTTTTTACATTGTTGAGCTCCTATAGACAGCTAAGGCAGACCAGCCTAAAAATGTAATGTGTCTCTAATTACTTGATGTAATGACCATTTCTAGGAGGGACTTGTCCATCTCAGTATCTGTGGTTATTACAACCCTGCTCTATGGATTTTCTTATGATCATGTGG
>NW_015508491.1:9794-10482 GCF_001515645.1 Sinocyclocheilus grahami | reverse complement strand
TGTATACGATTTTTGTTTATGTTTGTAGTGCATTGTTTGACCTGTGCCAACTGACATAAACCTTAATTGATGTCAAAATAAGTATGACTGTTTTATGCTTACATCTCTTTTGAAATAAATTTATTCTGCTTCACTGATTTTATAATCTCTTATCAAGAATGCATTTTTGTATTTTATGGTTAAAAAAACATGTCATGTGGCAAAATGAACAAGTTGTGCAGATTTTATTTTGGAATTGCTAAATAAATTAAGAAAAAATATAACAACTACATAATTTCTGTTTTTTGGTATGAATGGGCAAATAAAATGTGTTATTTATTTAACTAACTAGTTAAATAAATAAAATATGTATATTTATGGTATTATTATATTTCAAATAATATATCAAATATCATAATATGAACGAGCGGGTGCTTAAACCGCAAAGCCACAGTTTCAGTCTGTTTCAGAAACACCTGATACTCTCTTTTTCACTATGCAGGAATCAAATCCTCTTAAGAGAGATTCAGATCAAGTAAAAAGAAGTATCTGTATCTATAAACACAAATACGCAGAACACAGTATGCCTTTAGGCATTTAGTTTTGTAGTGTTCATTGTAAATCCTGGACTTGGTGCTTGCTTTTACGAAATGTTGTTTTAATATTGACCACCAGGTGGAGATGTATGACAGAAGATACAACCCCCCCC
>NW_015508491.1:8895-9784 GCF_001515645.1 Sinocyclocheilus grahami | reverse complement strand
CCCCCCCCATAACTGGAGTCTTGGTATTTAGTGTTAAAAATCCTTCTATGTTTGCAGCAAGTCAAATCTCAAAGTTCATTTACAGCTCACAAATAATAATAATAATAATAATGGTGTGTACTCACAGTTTGTCCAGTTGTATGCCTGATTTTTAAATGGTTTCACTTCTCTTGTAAGAAATGTATTTTATAAAATTGAAGAAAATAAACTATAGACATACTATGAAATAATTGCAATATTTTAAGATGCATATTTTAATTCACTGATAAAAGTAACAACACCTAATATTTACCTTATACAGTTTTAATTTCTAAAAATAGATGTAAAATAGCTTTTATGTAACATCCTCTTGAGACAGGCTTCTGAGAAGATGTCTTTCTGAACAGGAACTTGACGCTTGCCATGGCTTCTGCTTTTGGTTTGTGGTGAGTTTCTCTATGACTGTGAGCACTTCTCAGCTTTACACTCAACTCTACAACACTTTTTCATTGCCTTTGTTTTTCTGTCCATTTCTTTGTCTTTAAAATGTCCTTCAGTTGTGTGAAATTGTGGGTTTGTTATGGAAGTAGTGTGTGTAGAGTGTGAAGGATGTGTGGATGTGAGCGTATGTCGGAGGGAGGCCGGGTGAAATTAAGACACCTGCTGCTTCGCTGTGTTCTCATCAGAGTGTGTGTAATGCGGTGGAAAACACACCTGCTCCCTGTCAGAGGGGCAACATGGACGCCACACTTACGAAGCGGCAGATTGGTGATAGACACCATTGGAAAAAAACACACACATGGTGTTACAAAAGATTTACCAGAAGGTAAAATGTACCAGGGAGACCTGACAGAACGAGAGAATGCAAAAATAAAGAGCCAAAATGTATGGCTTCACTTAAATTAAAAAA
>NW_015508491.1:0-992 GCF_001515645.1 Sinocyclocheilus grahami | reverse complement strand
TGTATCCTTTCCAGTTCAGCTCAGCTCAATTCAGTTCAGCTCTCCAGCGCAGCCACCGGCTCACCAGCCCAAGTTTACGCACAGGGATGCGGGCGCGTGGAGCCGCCTGAAAATGGCTCTCTGTAGGATTTACTCTATCCTTGCTCCTTTTCATATATTGGTGTTGTGTCAAGCCTTGAGGAACTATCCAGATAATGAAGGTAAGGCATACAGTCGTTGTCATATTTGTGCGCTTTGGATGTTGGATAAATGAATCAAGGCGAATTCATGTACATTCGTTTCTCTCCCGGTGCAATCGCGTTCAAATTGGATGCTTTAAAGATAGGACTTGCCTTGGAGTTGAAAACATTAAAATGTTTAAAACATTAAAATACGCAGTCGTTAAAATGCTACCCAAAAGTTAATTTGTAGGACTTTGTTTTTGTAGTTTATTTTGAAAAACCATCCTGAGCGGTTGACACAGGTGATGCATAGCCGTATGGTTTATATAAATGGATATGCACAATTCAGACTAAATCAAGCTGTATTTATATGTTGTGGTTTGTGTGTTTAGCATTGCCAGGGATGGTTTGGACAGGCAATGCATGAGCAGTGACAAATGGATGTGAGACACTCATTTGCTTAATTAAACAATTAATTAGGAGATATCAGAGAGAGCTGCTCCCACAGAGACTTAGTATTCTAACTCATCCAGACCTATATATCATATACATTGACCCTTGAGTGCAATCTAACTTCTTTGAAACTGCCATGAGACAAGTTGCTTTGCGAGTGAGGGATGTGAATAAGAAATAGGTTTCTTCAATTTTCAAGTGAACCAGTGAATATTTATAGACCTTTGTGATTTAAAAAGCTCTATTGTCATTTTAAATATCTTAAACAGACAGATGTCAGGCATTTTAAGACTATATGTTCAAAGATGCAGGATGTCAGTTTACAACAGTCCGCACTGACTTATTTCACTCTGAGCCTTCAAAAATCAGACAATAAAT
>NW_015508490.1:22310-22754 GCF_001515645.1 Sinocyclocheilus grahami | reverse complement strand
CTGGACCATGCCTACTGGAACAGATAGGTGTGTGTGTGTGTGTGTCCATTTTCATTTTTTGTGTGTTTTGGACTGCATTCAAGCAAATATGTCATGCACATATATATATATATGCACATAAATAGAATATAGCAAAAAATACAATATAATGTTATTTTATTATTTAAAAAAAATGAAAAAGAAGAGCTTTGACATTTTGAGAATTATTTTTCTGTTTGGGTGGGAAAATCTTTTCTTTTGTGCAAAATGAGGGTGAGTAGATAATGATCAAATGGTCTGCAGAAGGTGCGCGACTGTGACTAAATTGACCAAATTTAGACATGTGAAAGGGTTATTTGTGCCTTAGTGTTTTTCCCCTACAATACTTGTGCAAAATAATTATCCAATTTAAAAAAAACCCTAAATATTCAAGTTGCATTAAAAAAATCCACCTGGCTCAAAAAT
>NW_015508490.1:21895-22300 GCF_001515645.1 Sinocyclocheilus grahami | reverse complement strand
GCCATTGTTTCTGACCACTGACGCTCACGTGCTCAGCAGGGCTCGTAGTGTCTGCGCGCTTGCTGAGAGCGCTCATCCATCCATTCCATTGCAGAACAAGGAGGGGTTATTGCGGGGGTGCTTCATTAAAAGAGAAAACACTTACACAGGCGCCATTTTATTTCAATAGTCTACTTCCCTATGATGAGGTAGCAGGTGATTTATGACTACACAACAGATCAAAACTTCAACATGTCACTATTTGCTGTGGTGTCAATAAATGCCACACATAAAAATGTATGAATTGCATTGCGTAAATAACATAATATCAAGCCCAGCAGAATCTAAAACTACCTTGACAATATTTACAATAAAGTCAAAATATTTGACTGCAGAGTGCCAAGATTGACCAATCAGAGTTAATAG
>NW_015508490.1:21480-21885 GCF_001515645.1 Sinocyclocheilus grahami | reverse complement strand
GCCATTGTTTCTGACCACTGACGCTCACGTGCTCAGCAGGGCTCGCAGTGTCTGCGCGCTTGCTGAGAGCGCTCATCCATCCATTCCATTGCAGAACAAGGAGGGGTTATTGCGGCGGTGCTTCATTAAAAGAGAAAACACTTACACAGGCGCCATTTTATTTCAATAGTCTACTTCCCTATGATGAGGTAGCAGGTGATTTATGACTACACAACAGATCAAAACTTCAACATGTCACTATTTGCTGTGGTGTCAATAATAGCCACACATAAAAATGTATGAATTGCATTGCGTAAATAACATAATATCAAGCCCAGCAGAATCTAAAACTACCTTGACAATATTTACAATAAAGTCAATATATTTGACTGCAGAGTGCCAAGATTGACCAATCAGAGTTAATAG
>NW_015508490.1:18982-21470 GCF_001515645.1 Sinocyclocheilus grahami | reverse complement strand
TAATAATAATAATATATTATTAAAACATACTATTAATATTATCACGACTATTGCAGTTATTTATGAAATATAGCATTAATCAAGAGCATTGCTCATCTGTAAGGTCCTGACAGGTTTCTGAGTAAAATGCAGTTACTAACTGGATGATTCATCTCACTGCACTCTCTGAGGCTTCTACAAACATCAAATGCACAAGGAGAATCACTTAATGTGAGTGCATCTGCATGATGATGTTAAAGTGCACAGTTTTCCATTGCAGCATGTTTGTGACCTCAAAATATTTGTGAGTCAGTCTGGAAACAGACACCACATACAGACTACAGACTTAATGATGTGTGAGACTGACCTGTGTTTAAGGCCTTATTAAAATGATAAATGTTATTTCTGTCCCCTCCACTCACCCTCCACCATGATACACAGCCACCGACACAACCTGTGGGTAACACATTTTGGAAAGATGCAGTGAATGAAACATCCCCCACCGCACACATATGCCACACCGGAGGTGAATCATGGGTCAGTCAAATGTTTATCTACTGTTTTGTCTTCTACTAGTTGCTACCTTAGTTTAGTTTAGTTTACCTTGTCAACAATAGCAATAAAACACAAAGTAGTTATGCATATGTCATGCATTGAATCTTTTTCAAAATGGGCCTTCATGTTTACGTTTTTTACTAAAAATTGTATGTATCCGTATGAATCGCATTGTACAAATTCATACAAAATTGCAACTTCATAAAAGTTATGTTTCCTCATTAGATCAGGTTGATTTTTCTCCACATGGAAAGAACCTCTCCCATCCATGTCATGCATTGAGGCTCTTTTTCCAACACACTCTCATGCAATTCATAGCTTTTTTAAGTTTTGGCAAATTGATGGCTAAATCGCATGAATTCGTACAATCTCATTCATACATTTTTGTACAATCTGCTTATATCCCACTGCAGTTTGGTTAAGGGGTGGAACTTCATGCTTACATTTTTCCCATAAAAATTATAAATTCATATAAAATCACCACCCCATGAAATAGTTGAGATTGGGTTGCTTTTTTTGCACATGGAAAGAACCCCTCCCACCCATGTCTTCGCAACCCATGTAGACTTGATATAACTGGGTCACTCTAAGAAACCATGAAGCATCTGTATAGCTGCAGTGCTGAGTGTGTTTTTAAGCTAAATTTAGACATGTACTCAAAAGTTTTAAATGTCATGCAGATGTGAATGAAACCTATTTAGCACGAACAGTGAGATTAGTGACTGTGGTTAAATCTCTCTCATTATGTTTCTGTACCTGATGTACAGAACAACACATTCATACATTACCTCAGTATTCCTGACTTGTAAGACATTAAATAGTAATCAAATTAATTTACCATTAACCAGAACTCCTATATCCTCTCCTTTATATTTTAGATAATTCACCCGATGTTTCCTATAGTCCAGTATGAATGGTAATTTAGAAGATATGGACAGGGAACTAAGCTGATTTTCCTCCCCAGTTTTAGGGTCATTGTAAAGTACTGAAACTGAAATATCAAGATCCTAAAAAATCTGATACAGCAGAGGAGGAAGATTGAAGGTGGTTTCCAGGAGTAGGTTTTGCAGCTGCTGAGTCTTGTGTTCCAAGGACAGATAAACTTTACAGGGGATTTTTTTCTCCACTTGGGCAGCTGTATGGAGGTCAAAAGATCAATTAAACACATGACAGTAAGTGAAACATCTACACATTATAGATAGGCTACCTATATTCGGAAAACCCATTGACAGTGGTTCCCCAACTGTCACGCAACTGTAAAATTATCTCGTCATAAATTTAGTTTGACAGGCTACACATTGTCACAATTTTTAAATTCACGTTTGAAAAAGTCTTTTTTACACTTTTGTTAATAATTCAGCTGTCTAAATATACGTCTAAAATGAAAATGTACGAAAGTTAGCATGTTAACAATAATATCCTCCTAAATTCAAGTTATAAAATTACTGCTTTCATTAAAAACATAATTGTTTAATGTCGAATCTCCTTCGTAGAATTTTAGAGGCTTTCAGAATCTAAATTTTAATGGACTTCTACGAAGTCTACGTATTTTCTCACTGCGCATGCGCGTCTCTCCTGTTTGTGATGGCCGTCAACATGGCGGCAGTGGAGTGAGACGCATGTCTGAACTTTACACTGACAATTGATTTCTTGCCTCGCGTACTTTGTTTACGTGAACGAAAGCCGTCGAACAAAAAATGTCCCGTCACAGGAATGTCCGAGGTTATAACTACGACGAAGGTATATTGGAGGAATATGATATTTAACCGCTTTTGTGTAAAGAGGCCTGTATGGTTGCTAGTTAGCTGGTTTATTTATACAGTGTTCGGTGCTGCAGATTATGACAGACTGCTGTCGTGTCACTGTTTCAGGTCTGCTTTTAAACTAAGATAGTAGTTTCTAGTAATAGTAAACAGCCAACATTACATTACATCTGGCTTTTGTATTTTATATA
>NW_015508490.1:10548-12548 GCF_001515645.1 Sinocyclocheilus grahami | reverse complement strand
AGTCTTTGTGGCCACATAAAGGTGTTAACACGCCCAGAGCATATTGGAAGAGATTTTTACAAAGGCTTTGCTTTCATTGTGGTAGACCATCCACCATGGGAGATGATGCACAGATCTGAAGATGGTCTGAAAACACTCAACACACACGCCCCGTGCACATTTAGATTGACTTTTTTAACTCCTCATTGCACACTGACCTGGTCACCAAAACCAGTTTAAATCTGATAATCACTTGAAAAGAAGGGTGTTCATTGGGATTGTTAGTGAATTAGACTTAGTTAAGCCTAAATAAACTAGAAGAGTCAATTAAGAGCCAAAAAGTTTCGAACATTTAATCACTGACAGTTCTTGTTGGGTTTAAATGTTCACAGAATTTCTTCATTTAAATGCACACAAAATTACTAAGTGGTGCTGTATGTATGTAATTCTGCCATCATTTACTTCCATTCCTGTGCAGAACACAAAATAAGTCATTTTGAAGAACTGTTTTTTTTGTCCATACAATGATAGTCAATGGGGTCCAAACACTGACTTTCATTTTACGAACAAAATTGTGTGTCATACAGGTTTGGAACAACATGAGGGTGAGTAAACGACAATTTTCTTTTGTGTTAACCTTTAAATAATGAACTTTGATGTGTAACCTTTCCTGCATAGTTTGGGTCACACATGAATGAGATCTTGCAGTATAAGGGAAGGTGTGTTTTTACATTTCTAAGAAATCACCATTATGATTTTGCAACTGGTGGATAATTAAACTGGTGAAAATCCCATAGACTTAAAAGGAGGGTCCTGTGCCATATCTAGAGACCAGAATATCTTGTTGATGGGCTCTTTTGACTTGGAACACTAAGCAGCAACTTTATAACCTCTTTGAATGTTCTTAGCAACTCCCTGGCAAACATCTGGAAAACTCTAGCAAGACAATGGTCTTTTCTTCAGAAAATGTAAAAATCCTGTTTTACGGCATCTACACAGACTTTTAATCTTTCTTTCTCACGTGTTCTTGTTAACTCTCTGTTTGCCGAGCCAAGCGTGGGTGAAGGCCTGTTTGAAAAGCATCTCACCTTTCACACTTGCTGTCTTTCACTCTGTTTTGCAAATTCTATCTCTTTGCCATCTGACCACCTCAAGTCATCTATCCCTTATTTCCCCCTCTCTGTTTTCTCTGCCTTCATTAGCCACCCACACAGGAAAGAGTGACTGGTTTACAGCTGGCCGTGTTACTGCTCTTTGACGTTTTCTCCCTTTTTTGCA
Organism: Sinocyclocheilus grahami; assembly: GCF_001515645.1. NCBI lineage: Eukaryota > Metazoa > Chordata > Actinopteri > Cypriniformes > Cyprinidae > Sinocyclocheilus > Sinocyclocheilus grahami. The sequence goes on along the minus strand of NW_015508490.1, from coordinate 11,291 downwards.
CTTTGTGGCTTTTGCAGAAATGGTGATATGTCATTGTGCCTGTGCTGCGAGACGTGCAGTACTACATAGATTGGTCAGAGAGCGAGAACGAGAGAGGTTATTGGCCCTATTTGAGAGCATCAATAAAGATCATTTGTAGCTAGTTTTCTCTTTCTCTGTCAGACTGTTTCTTGTTTTCTCATACTTTGCTCTCACCTGAATCCTGTCAGTAGAACTAGAGATGATTTTATCCAAATTAGACTGAAGACCTGCAGAGGTTTCATATACAGTAATCTTTATACCTATTTAATTTAGCTAAAGGTAAGAATGAGAATCGATGGTTCGGTTTATTAGTGGTGTTTGCCAAGTTAAGCATCATTGTTGGAGTTGCAGATTTGAACAAACCCTAAATGCTAGAAATTAAAGTTTGGTATCAAATCATCCTGAACCGTTTGTGCTACTAAGATTTATTTATTTTCATCTGACGGATGGTAAAATGAGTGATGCAGTCCCATAGGTGTAAGTAGTAGGAACCTAAGTCATATCAAATGGTCTGAATATCATAGAGACATGGTTGGTTTTTCTATGAAGAAGAAACTAGTAATTAGCAAAACTAAAACTGATTTGATTCTGAGCTGAGATAATGAAACCTTCGCAACCACTTAGCAATGCCTTTTTGGCTACATAGAATACATATTCAGGGGTGTGTTTCCTAAAAGCAGAGACGATCCTCCCTATACGCAAAATATGCAAGCTGCGTAGGG
>NW_015508490.1:8559-9359 GCF_001515645.1 Sinocyclocheilus grahami | reverse complement strand
AAATAAGACCAGTCTGTGATGCATCCAAGTGCGTCTGTCATGTTCATGTATTGTTTTCAGCAGGTGTGTACCTCATGGGCAAGGCTATATGTGAGAAAATCTGTAATAGTGCGTGAGATGTCATTGTGAATTGAGGTTGTCTGAATGGTAGTAGTGAGGTGAGTGTGTGGGGATTCCCCATAGTTATGGGACAGCCGTGCTACACTGACCCAATAAAAATAACTGATATGGAAAAGAAGGGGATGAAAGATAAGCTGGAGAAAAGATAATGTAGGCTGTAAGTGTTTTGGAAAGACAACCGTTCCTTTTTGGGTTTTTGCATGGGTTTAATTGTTCTGTTTCTTTCCAGGAGTTGTTACACTAGTGCCCCCTACTGAACCCTACTGGAAAAAAAACATGCCCAACACGTTGGACTTTCCAGACTTCTTTAGTTAGACAGTGTGTTTTGATGGAATCCAACTTGTATTTTTATATATTTTTACTTTTATGTTTACTTTTTTGTTATTATTTGAAATTTAGTTTAATTTTCTTTTTCTGTTACTGTGATTCTACCCCCATTGCTCAATTGGATTTGGTTCATATGTCTAGCAAACAGGAGGTGTGAGGCTAGCAGGTAGTTTCTAGAACGATGGAGTAAGAACAGAGTGAGAGATGTGTGTACAGTCACTGACTGACAGTGAGTAAATGAGATGGCAGATAATCAGGTAGGATCATGTCTCCCTGGTGTTTGAATAGTCCTGGATCCGTTTTTCTAGGAAGAGCACATTTACATATCCTGAAGGGTGTGTCTCAGTTTTTTT
>NW_015508490.1:5863-7238 GCF_001515645.1 Sinocyclocheilus grahami | reverse complement strand
GAAAATGAGTAACCCTTTATACTGTACCAAACAGGAAACTTGCCTAAAATGTACACTGTCATACATTTTATGAAAGTAGTATAGTGCAAAAGGCTTGCTTTGTGCTGAAAAAAGTTTCTGGGAAAAAAGAAGTCTTTTTCTTTAAAGGAACAGTTCACCCAAAAATTAAAATGTACTCTCCCTTGGAGATGTAGATGAGATTCATGATGAGATGTATTTTTTCATCGAAACAGAATTGGAGAAAATTGTATCACATTACATTATTTGCTCACCAATGGATCCTCTGCAGTGAACGGGTGCCGTCAGAACAAGAGTCCAAACAGCTGATAAAAACATCAATCCACGCAACTCCGTTCCATCAATGACCATCTTGTGACGTGAAAAGCTGTGTGTTTAATCATTAATGTATTTTAACTTTAAACCGTAGCTTCTGATTAACCTATAATCCAATGCTTTCTCCAGTGAAAAAGTCATCTGTGCATATTTCTCTCCTGACTCCTAGTATTTTTGCTAAAAGTTAAAACTTTGTTCTGAATTTATTAAAAACAGCTTTTTGCTTCACAAGATGTTAATTAATGGACTGCAATCGTGTGGGTTACTTGTGATGTTTTTATTAGCTATTTGGACTCTTATTCCGATGGCACCCATTCACTGCATAGGATTCATTAGTGAACTAGTGATGTAATGCTACATTTCTCCAAATCTGTTCCGATGAAGAAACAATCTCATCTTGGATGGCCTGAGAGTGAGTAAATTTTCTTTTTGGGTGAATTAATATTTTAATCTTTCTTGAAATAATAAAGTTAAAAATCAATACTATATATTATTTAAAAAAAAAAAATCAAAATTTAGTGTATGCATGCTGTTTTCTACATTCTAGCTAAAGCACGGGAGGCTTCAGAGAGTCGTGTTGAAGCAGAGGTTGTCCCAAAGGTTGCCCGCATGACTGTGTCAGGCAAGAAGCAGACCATGGGCTTTGATGTGCGAAGGTAAGCCAATCGAGGTAATGTGAAAGTGGTTTAAAGATCTGCCCTTGTAACCCAAACATTGTAGCTTCAAACCTTATAAGGGGTGCTCTATAAACTGATCTTTAACCATCTTTCACTCTTGAACAAAGCATTTAACCACAGCTCACTCCACGGGGACTGTCCCTGTAAGTATCACTGTCACCATGTCCTAATCAGTCAAGATAGGTCACGTTTTCAGTGATTCGTCAGTCTAGAGTGAACACTAGTGAAATGCTCAAAGCCACGTACAAGGTATTTTATAGTATGTGATGTAGTTTTAGATCAATATACAGTTACAATTAACAGGGTTTTGAATTAGATTTTATGATTGGCAGAGCAGTGTTATTTTAGTATTATTTATATACTAT
>NW_015508490.1:0-542 GCF_001515645.1 Sinocyclocheilus grahami | reverse complement strand
ATGTGTTCATTCTTGTCAACATGAGAAATTCTTAACAGTTTTTAAATGAAAATGTAGCTCTACTGTCACAACAATGGAGACAATTGTGCATACTGTATCTGTTATTTTTTGGCATTTTCAAGTATTTTAGATTATATAAATATATCTTTGTTACATTTTATAGATTTTCATTTGATGTTTTAGCAGTTAACTGTATTGATACTGTACTGACGTTGGATATGTCATCTGTGATGTACCAGCACAAAGTGTAACTGTATACATCCAGTGGCCAGTAAAAACGTGGGTGGTGAATGGTTTGGAAATGTACAGCAACATTTCATGGTTCCTTTTGAATTGATCCATCAACGGCACATTCCACTATGGAAATTATCTGTGCCATGTGTTACAAACATGCTTGTCTTTGCAGGATTCTGATGTGTTTTACATCCCTACCAGTGGCCTATCAGGAGAGAATCTGACTACTAGGAGTAAAGTTGCAGATCTTACAGCCTGGTACACTGGACCATGCCTACTGGAACAGATAGGTGTGTGTGTGTGTGTGT
>NW_015508489.1:61102-61426 GCF_001515645.1 Sinocyclocheilus grahami | reverse complement strand
AGTGGGCAACCAGTCTTGGGCTACAGGGTGATATGGCTGCCGGTGAATGCCACTGAATTAATTAGACTGCATGGGTGGAACTCCTGTTGAGGCAATAAACTCAAAATATAACACATTCTGATTTGTACTTGGATTGGCAGCCATTTTCGTTTTACTCAGGGAGATGGAGCACTGAGCACAATAAACCAATCTGATTTCCTCTGTCCTCCCCCTCAGAGTGCTGGAGATGGTACAGTCTGCTTCCGAACGCTGTGTGAACTGTTCAAGAGACTAATGCCGCACACACACACACACACTGAAGATGCCCTGATACACACCTGTTCT
>NW_015508489.1:58885-59337 GCF_001515645.1 Sinocyclocheilus grahami | reverse complement strand
AAATCCTAAATAAATAAATAATTTGTTCCTCCAATTTAAGGGAAGAGCGTAGCCACAATTCACCTAAAACAAGGGAACACATTAATCAGAGGTATCCAAAATGTAAAAATAGGAAATTAATACGTTGTGGGAATTAGATCTTAATGTCATGTTCAAGGCTCCATAGAAAAGTAATAGTATACAGTACAAGTCGCTCAGTTTGTGGCATGATTCATGTTCATAGCACATGGTGCGAGCCTGAATAATACGAGGGAGTTTGGAAAAACTCAAATCTAGTAATAACAAGCACTAAAGGTGTTTTGTGTTGTTCAATCACGAGTCTTCTAGCATTTCTTAACTGTGATGATGTAAACTTGATCACAAATACTGGCTGCACACATACACAGTATTATACACTTGCACATTTACACATTTATAATTGAATACACACATTACACACAAACTGTTTAGGG
>NW_015508489.1:57238-58875 GCF_001515645.1 Sinocyclocheilus grahami | reverse complement strand
TAACCTGAGAAGAAGAAGAAAGACACACACACACACACACACACATGCACACATTAGTTATCTCGCTCTCTCTCTCTCGCTCTCTCTTTTAAATATTATATTTTAATATGCATTTCTTTGTTAATTTGACTATGAAAAGTCATGCATGTTAAGATATTACAGCAATCATATATTATTGCATATTACAAATAAAATATATTACAATATTATAGCAGTTGTAATTCCAGTTGACATTTGCTTATTAGTGCAGTTTTGAAATATAGATACTTCAACATGTTGCTGTGTTTGAGAGTAAATGGCAGTGGAAATCATCTTAAAAATATATATATTTTTAAAATGTTGTACATTAATATTGTAGAAGCCACTGAGTCTGAATATATAATATGGAAATCTTTACTTATTGTTCTGAGGCCAGTCTTAAGTCTGATTTCTCTCAGAGGTTAGTCTGCGCAAATGACAGCATCAGTAACATTAAATATGATCAGTAATAAAAGTTAATTATCTTGAAAATGATACATCAATTCAGATCTATAATGAGTAGCAATAATAGTGTATATTTGGCCCAAACATAGCATAAGCTTCTTTCCCTCATAACATCAGCTATGATCCACGTGCTTTGTTTTGGTAAAGAAATGTAATACCCAAGTGCAAAATGGCAGGAGGCTTTAGAAATATGATATATTTTATATATGATTTTTTTTATGAGAAGAGTCAGGTACATTTGATTAGAAATGGATTAAAGAAGTAAATATAAACACTACATAGTATTATAAGTATGAAAAAGTGCTAATAAAATATAAAACTATACCATTATAAAGTGCTGAAAAGTTCAAGAATAAATTAAAAAGGGGGTTTGGGATGTGTTGTAACATTTTGTTTAGCTTTTTGCACAGTTTATCACAAACATGAATACAATATTCCCATATTTATCTGCATTTTATTGCAGTAATGTGCTACTTATCCTATAACAGGTTGTTGGACACACATAGTCCTAGAGCTCATTTCTAATTGTGTTGACTGATGGTCTTATAACACTCCCTCCTTAATGAGAGTCATACTGCAGAACTGAAATAACAAATTTACAGCCAGTTTAGAAATATCTCTGCCAGTGTCCAGCAGATTCAGAGAGGACATCATCCTCGTAAAGCAGTCCGACAAGCCTCCTTAGAGCTGCTATTCCCGTTCTAGAGCGATCTCTTTAACCGAATGAGTCACCGTAGAGCAGAACAAGGATCTCATCATGCTTGTCTCTTTACCCCCCGCCTGGTGTTCAAGGACATGCAGCTATTATGCTGTGCAGCGGAGAAGAGCAAGCGATGCCGAAATGCGCTGTTGGTACTTTTGATTCCCAGCAACATGTGATTGTTGTGTAAGACGTCTCAGTGTGGTATTCTCGGTAATTCAGCGCAGTCAGCCCACACTTTTCCTGGCTTTGTGAGATGCCTAGAGTGTTTTCTGTGTTTGCTGTCTCTTTGTGTTGACCTTGACAAGACGTTTAATCATCTTCCAGCTTCTTTCCTTCTTCAATCTGGAGCTCCACGCTGTCTTAAAGACCACAGCTGGCTGAGTGCATTGTTTTTATTGGCTTTTTGTTGACAGTGTGCAACAAACATATTAGGCATATTGTTATAATTTCT
>NW_015508489.1:55777-56536 GCF_001515645.1 Sinocyclocheilus grahami | reverse complement strand
TGTCAAGATAGAAGGATGTTTCTAGAGAGACAGAAAGCCTTTTTTTAATTCACTAAAACACCAGCCATAGATCAATGGGTTCCTTTTAGTATATTACACAAGATAAGATTTACTGAGTTACAGACAGGGACAGAGTTAGTGACAGTAGTGCGCTGCTGCCATGGCTGATGCCAGTATTGATATGTGGCCAATAATCAATACAGTGCAGAAGATATAATATAATTTAAGAGGAACGTAAGATGTACAAAATTGCTGACTTTAAATAAACACTTATTTTACAGAGTTATTTACTCAAAATTCACTTTGTAAGCCAATGGCAGTAATCAAAAATGACAAATTAATCAGTCTGATTAATATATTACCAGCCCTTTTTGCATTTTAGCATACTTTTAATCAAACCTATGGGAATAATATAGTTTAAATTGTGCAAACTGAAAGCAGTGTTAAGCGCATGTTAATTAAATGAGATTGCATTTTAGTTCGTATTAAATGCAAGTTAAATATTAGTTATGTAACTTAAGTTAGTTAAATATAAGTATATTAAATAGCCTAAGTAAATAACTATATGCTTATGTTACATAAAAGCATATTAAATGCAAATTAACTTTAGAGTGCTTTTTGAGTCCCACTTAAGTAGGACTTTATAAAATACATCTTTATATGTCATTTTATAATTACTTCTATTGTCTCTGAAATATGATTAAAGGGAATTGCTGAATGTACTGACAAGCATTTATGGTAAGCTAAAATATACTTTAA
>NW_015508489.1:53783-54423 GCF_001515645.1 Sinocyclocheilus grahami | reverse complement strand
CTTAAGACTAACATATTGATACTAACACCCACAAAACTTTCATTTCGATTTCATGGGGACTTTAAACAGCTTTAGCGAGACTGCAGCTGAAATGTTGATGTTGGTTTGCTAACACTAGCATGCAGTGCATTTCCCAGCATGCTGCAGAACGCCTCTGACATGACTGTATGCCTTATGTGTGTTTGGGTTGTGTGCGGTGCAGTTTTTCCCTATCCATCAATCCATCCAATCTTTGTATTTAAACCTTTTCGCTCATAAAAAAAGATGCTCAGAGACAAACTGATTTATGACACAGGGCAAACACAAGCTTGATAACCCTTGTTGTACAGATTTGTGGGGCCGTTCCAGTGCTTTGAGTCAGATGGCTGCTGCACATATGCTAAATGACCAAACTGCAGATTAAGGTTAGAAACTCTGAAAGCACATAGTGTGTGTTGTGTTTGGACGGGCCATTTCAAGACATTTCTGCTGTTTTCTGTGTTTCTTTTGGCTTATACCAGTAAAGCGACCACCCAGTGCACACACTAGAGAGAGTGTAGTTTATTATGGCTTGTATGGTCTATTATTTGTTTATACTACCCAAGAAATTAACACCCTAAATATTGGCCTCAACAAGAATTACCAGAAAGAACAAATCCTT
>NW_015508489.1:49483-52224 GCF_001515645.1 Sinocyclocheilus grahami | reverse complement strand
GGCTCAAGGCTCTGTTAGCCAAGGTTCACCTCTGCCTTCCAAAACTGTTTCGAGCTAAAACTTTTGCCAGACAAACAACATTAAAGTTTTACAGCAATGCAAAATAATAATTTGTATGTAATTGCCAATTAGAATTAATATCCCAGCATATATGTCATTACACCAGTGGATGGCAACAGTGACTGTCTTTATGAGTGAATCATTGAATCATTCAGTCAACCAATTCATTCAAAACACTGATTCATTCAGGAACTAAATGACCGTCTTCATGAGAGAAATTAATCATTGAACCCTTCTATCAACAGGAATGAATCAAGTGACTGGCTTCCAAAAATGGATACTATCTGAATAAGTACTTCTTTTGAATAATAATTGTGTATTATTTATGCATACTTCTATGTAGACATACCACTGTTTTTACATACTAAGCGGGCATATTCAGATGCAACCACTGTATTTATGAGTGAATCATTAAAACATTTAGTCAACCAATTTATTAAAAATATTGATTCAATCAGAAAAGAAACAACCGTCTTCATGAGTGAATAACTGGATCATTTAGTTAATCAAGTCATTCAAAATACAGGCTGGATCTGAAATCACATGCTTATCTACTATATATTAGGTGAAAAACAGTATGTGTAAAGAGGAGTATGTCTGAATTCACAGTTGAAGTCCTTATGTGGTAAGGAAAATAATATTTCTTATAGTCGATATGAAATTATACTGAATGTTCAGATTAGTTGATTATAATATTGATTCTTCCCTTTGAGCTAATTTGCTCCAACCTTGACATGGAATCTACTTATAGTTAATATAGTTAATACTGCACTGGGCAAGTTAAATATTGATAACATCATTGAATACCATATAATTAATATATTATTTAAAGGAACACTCCACTATTTTTGAAAATAGGCTCATTTTCCAACTCCCCTAGAGTTAAACAGTTGAGTTGTACCGTTTTTGAAACCATTCAGCCAATCTCCGGGTCTGGCGGTAGCACTTTTAGCTTAGCATAAATAATTGAATCTGATTGATAATCTGAACGGTCTAATCAGATTCAATGATCTATGCTAAGCTGCAGCTAAAAGTGCTACCGCCAGACCCGGAGATCGGCTGAATGGATTCGAAAACGGTAAAACTCAACTGTTTAACTCTAGGGGAGTTGGAAAATGAGACTATTTTCAAAAATAGTGGAGTGTTCCTTTAACATTATACTTAGCTTGCAAGGTGTTAGCATCAAATAGTTGGAATGCAAACCTAAATGTACTGTTTTTTTTTTAAGAACACAAGTTAAATAAAACAGCATTGCCTTTTACTGTGGAATGATTTCAGACATGAAACACAGTGGTGGCATATTGCATTTAGCATTGCTCCTACCATGGACTTCACTGTGGCATGAATTCTCTTCCTTTAAGAATAGTACAGAAAATAAGAAAGAAATGTAGAATTAAAAAGGTATTTTTTTATTGCACCATATAAAGAATAGGACAGATTCTGTAAGTTAAAAGGGGCATATGTCTTTAGGGAGTGTCAGTCTCAGAGACAGTGGATGTCTGAAAAGCAGTAGCTGGATCAGATCCATTGGCAGTTCAGAGGCAGCGGCCATCTGATATTCAAAGTCAGACTCAGAGACAGTGGAAGCTTCAGAGGGCGTGTAAGTCTCTGAGGTTGTGTCAGTCTCTGAGGTAGTGGCACCCTCATATTCAAGGGCAGTCTCCAAGGTAGTGTCAGTCTCAGAGGTAGTGTCAGTCTCAGAGCCCCTGGCACCTTCATTATATTCAAGGGCAGTCTCCCAGGTAGTGTCAATCTCAGAGGTAGTGGCACCTTCATTATGTTCAAGGGCAGTCTCCGTGTCAGAGGTATTGGCAGTCTCAGAGGCAGTGGTAGGCTCCCAAGCACTGGAAGTTAAGAGGCAGTGTTGTCTTTGAGGCAGTGTTAGTCTGAGGTGTACTGTCAGTTTGAAATGCACTGTCAGTCTGAGATGTAGTGCCGGTCTATGAGGCAGTCTCAGTTTGAGAGGCAGGCTCAATCTGAGAGGCAGTGTTAGTCTGACAGGCAGTGTCAGTTTCAGTGGAAGTGTCATTCTCAGACGCAGGGCCAGTCTCAGAGAGAGTTTCTGGCTCAGAGCCTGTTTGAGACTGATGGACAGTGAAAGTCTCAGAAGCAGTGTCAGTCTCAAGGACAGTGTTATCTCTGAGGCAGTTTCAGTCTCAAGGACAATGTCGGTCTCAGGTGCACTGTCCGTCTCAGGGACGATGAGGATCTCAGGTGCACTGTCCATCTCAGGGACGATGACGGTCTCAGACGCACTGTCTGTCTCAGTCTCAGATGCACTGTCCGTCTCAGGGACGATGACGGTCTCAGGTGCACTGTCCGTCTCAGGGATTATGATGGTCTCAGGCGCACTGTCCGTCTCAGGGATTATGACGGTCTCTGGCGTACTGTCCGTCTCAGAAATGATGGCTGTCTCAGGCACACTGTTCGTCTCAGGGACAGTGTCAGTCTCAGGTGCACTGTCCGTCTCAGGGACAGTGTCAGTCTCAGGTGCACTGTCCGTCTCAGGGACAATGTCAGTCTCAGGTGCACTGTCTATCTCAGGGATGATGCCGGTCTCAGGTGCACTGTCTGTCTCAGGGACGGTGACGGTCTCAGGTGCACTGTCTGTCTCAGGGATGATGCCGGTCTCAAGTGCACTGTCCGTCTCAGGGACAGTGTCGGTCTCAGGTGCACTGTCT
>NW_015508489.1:44194-48526 GCF_001515645.1 Sinocyclocheilus grahami | reverse complement strand
CGGTCTCAGGTGCACTGTCCGTCTCAGGTTCATTGTCCGCCTCAGGGACGATAACGGTCTCAGGTGCACTGTCCGTCTCAGGGATGAGGGCGGTCTCAGGTGCACTGTCCGTCTCAGGTTCATTGTCCCCCTCAGGGACGATGACAGTCTCAGGTGCATTGTCCGTCTCAGATTCATTGTCCACCTCAGGGATGATGTCGGTCTCAGGTGAACTGTCCGTCTCAGAGACGATGGCGGTCTCAGGTGCACTGTTCATCTCAGGGATGATGGTGGTCTCAGGTGCACTGTCCGTCTCAGGTTCATTGTCCGCCTCAGGGACGATGACGGTCTCAGGTGCACTGTCCTTTTCAGGGATGAGGGCGGTCTCAGGTGCACTGTTAATCTCAGGGATGATGGCAGTCTCATGTGCACTGTCCGTGCCAGAGACAGTGTCAGCTGCAGAGGTAGTGGCAGTCTCAGATCCTGTGTCAAAAGAAGAAGAGAGTAGAAACTGTTATAGTATTGGATCCACTTTATTGTTATCTGAATAATGGTTACTGTGAATAACAATTTTCAATATTGCTTGATTGCACATTGTTATATACATATATACCTAATACTTCTATATGTAATACTTTTCTATGTATAGATTTTTTTAAATTGTATTAACAGTTTTTAGTGTGACCATGATATGGTCAACCTCAACATGTCCACTCTGTTACGGAAAATATGAAGAAGAAAAAAAGTAAGTAGAAAAAAAAATAGCCTACTAATAATTTAGTGCCAATTTTTTTTTAAATATCAATAGTATAATTAATATTAGTATATCTATCAAGTATTAATAGTAAGCAAAAATGTTGCTTATACAATTGTATCTGAAAAGAAAAAAAATGACCAATTTATCACCAGATAAGTTTTTTTAAACTGTTATGTCCCTAACAGGCTGGACATTTTTAATCTCACATTTCAGACTGATTTTCATAAATGCTAACATTTATTTTCCTGAGCTTGATCTTAATCATTTTTTACAACTTCCTATCATGATTACACACACAAAAAAAACAGTTTTTGATTTTCTACATTTTATGATACCCAAAAGGCACCAAACACCAGGAATGACTGGTATATGCTCAGATGTACAGATGATACAATAATGCGCTTACCTTCTGTGAAATGCCACTCCAGTTGTCTCTTGGTTGTCTTCCTGGTGATCTGTAGTTGTTTGGTGTCCTCCTCTTTCACTGTATTTGGTGATTTATTTTTCACCCTGGTGGAGTACCACCATAACATCACCAGACTGACAGTGATCAGCATGGTTTTGTTTCGGGGAACCAGCTGAATCTTCTGGAGTCTAGATAAATGGGCAAAGTCTTGCAGAGAGACTTGCAGAAATGTAATGTATTGGACTCTTTGCTCAACTGAATTAAGAGTGCAGTCAAGCAGAGTGAATATTTTTGTAGAGCAGAGCAAATCTCGCAGTCGAGCAGAATGCAAACGAGCAGACTGAGTTGTAAAAGCGATCAAGCAGATTGAGTATTATACAGATTCTGAACATTCTAATTTCGAACCTGTTATGTGACGTCACAGACAGCAGACAGCGGGATTTATGCAAAGCATTCTAGGCACGTAACTATGCTCGCACGTCATACATTTTATTTTATTATTATTCATAATAATAATAATAATAATAATTTACAACGGGCTACCAGCAAAAGAACCAAGACAATAAACAAATATAACAAATATTTTCCCCCAACGAAATTTAGTTTTTATTCGAGGGAAAGCACGATCACTCACGTGCAAGCAGAGCATAGCAAAACGTAATAGATTACGCATAACAGATCTCTATAATGCCCCTGTGGTGCTTTTTGTGTTGGTTAGCATGTTTTATTGCAGTGAACCATTTTAGTCGTCTATCGGGATCCTTAGGAATACGATTAAATGCTTTCCCTGTTGAAAAAACTGCATATGCTGGTTAGGTATGCTTTGATGCTGGTCCTTTGCTGGTTTTAGCATAAACCAGCAAAGGACCAGCTTAAACCAGCATCCCAGCGTCAAAACATACAGCATATGCTGTTTTTTCCCCAACAGGGTTATGGGACAATCGCGTATGTATATATATATATATATATTTAATTAAAGATAACTTATAGATTTAATATAGGCTGCTTTTGGTGCTTGACACTTTTTTATTGGTCATTTTGTGTGTTTTACGAATTAGATAGATGCATGGGTTAAGAAGCTTACTTAAATGTAAAATGTTTTTTTCCCCCTCTATTTTGCAATAAAAGACGGCTTCTCTTATTGATCAGGTCTCGGGTAGATTGCATGTTTTCTTGCACGGCGGGATGTTGGACTCATGAAAAATAATCAGGTAGTTTGTATTTGCCAAAACTGATTTACCGAAGTCAAAACACGGACTGCACTGTATGGGCTTACATTTCTGCCACAATTCTGCAATTCTCTCACAAAAGTGCATTTTTGCACGCGCGCGATCTGAGTTTTGTGGAGAAAATGGTCGTTTCGCAAAGAAAAAAGTCATTTTTAGATAAATCTATTTTGAATCTATTTTGCATTTATAATACGTTTTTGGATGTGTGCAGACCTTCTCTTTTGCGCGTGCAACGTTCCACTAGCTTGCTCACCTGATGCCCCCCCTCTGTGCTCGCTCAACAGCTGCGTGCTCAACACAACCCAGCGTTACAATGTGCCATAATTCCAGCCAATCAGAGACTGAGGCTGCTAAATTCTGATTGGCTGCCTTGACAACCAATCACAGTATTTGAACCAAGACAATAAACAAATATAACAAATATTTTCCCCCAACGAAATTTAGTTTTTATTCGAGGGAAAGCACGATCACTCACGTGCAAGCAGAGCATAGCAAAACGTAATAGATTACGCATAACAGATCTCTATAATGCCCCTGTGGTGCTTTTTGTGTTGGTTAGCATGTTTTATTGCAGTGAACCATTTTAGTCGTCTATCGGGATCCTTAGGAATACGATTAAATGCTTTCCCTGTTGAAAAAACTGCATATGCTGGTTAGGTATGCTTTGATGCTGGTCCTTTGCTGGTTTTAGCATAAACCAGCAAAGGACCAGCTTAAACCAGCATCCCAGCGTCAAAACATACAGCATATGCTGTTTTTTCCCCAACAGGGTTATGGGACAATCGCGTATGTATATATATATATATATATTTAATTAAAGATAACTTATAGATTTAATATAGGCTGCTTTTGGTGCTTGACACTTTTTTATTGGTCATTTTGTGTGTTTTACGAATTAGATAGATGCATGGGTTAAGAAGCTTACTTAAATGTAAAATGTTTTTTTCCCCCTCTATTTTGCAATAAAAGACGGCTTCTCTTATTGATCAGGTCTCGGGTAGATTGCATGTTTTCTTGCACGGCGGGATGTTGGACTCATGAAAAATAATCAGGTAGTTTGTATTTGCCAAAACTGATTTACCGAAGTCAAAACACGGACTGCACTGTATGGGCTTACATTTCTGCCACAATTCTGCAATTCTCTCACAAAAGTGCATTTTTGCACGCGCGCGATCTGAGTTTTGTGGAGAAAATGGTCGTTTCGCAAAGAAAAAAGTCATTTTTAGATAAATCTATTTTGAATCTATTTTGCATTTATAATACGTTTTTGGATGTGTGCAGACCTTCTCTTTTGCGCGTGCAACGTTCCACTAGCTTGCTCACCTGATGCCCCCCCTCTGTGCTCGCTCAACAGCTGCGTGCTCAACACAACCCAGCGTTACAATGTGCCATAATTCCAGCCAATCAGAGACTAGGCTGCAAAATCCTGCTTGGCTGCCTTGACAACCAATCCCAACATTCCTTGCATTTCCTCGACAGCAGAAGAGGACAAATACAGTGCATGCATAATTATTATGCAAGTTGATATTCTGATTATATATTTTTTCCAAGCAGACTCCGGTAACACACACGCGTAATCTCTCTCTCCGCAGTAGCTACGGTACGAGTTTTTCAATTTTTTCTTTATCTTTTGCTGCTTCTTTTTTTTTGTGACAATTTCTTGTTTGGCAGACGTTTTCTAAGCAGCTAGTGGTGCTGATGAAGATCGCTGTATATCAGCGAGAGCTGCTCGTTATTCTTTGCTGTCCTGAGAAGCGATGCAGTGCATTAGAATGAGAAAATAAACGAGGAGCAGACAAGTTATGATCAAAATGAGGAACAGATACAATCAGAAATGGTTGAAGGACCAAGTGTTGCCATAGGAAATAAAGGAAAAAAGAAAGTGAAATTAATCTTCTGTTTGCACTGTCTATGTGGGGGCATTAGGACATTGTGTGTGTGTGTGTGTGTGTGTATGTGAG
>NW_015508489.1:40431-43165 GCF_001515645.1 Sinocyclocheilus grahami | reverse complement strand
TGTGTGAGTGCGTGTGTGTGTGTGAGTGTGTGTGTGTGTGTGTGTAAAGAGAAGTTTTAGACGGGGGTATTAATCTGCCTGAAATCCTACAGACAACGTGTGAAAACAGACTGTGATACTTCAGAAGGCTTAGAAAGAAAAACTGAGAGAATGTAAGAAGGTGAGATGAAGAAGAAAAGAGTTAAGGGTTAAACAGACAGAGAAATGTCTAATCTATCGCAGAGGATTCATTTAATCGCCTCTTTATTTCTCTACCTTTCCCATGCTTTCACATGACATGTTTTTTCATTCTTTTTCCTTTCTTTTAAAGTCATCATGAAATCAAAAAAGAAAATTCTTATTTTTTTAATGGAATACTAGTGTATATTATAAATAATTTATCCGTACACTTCATTATTTTTTAATAATGTGCCCTCCTAATGTTTAATCAAATCCAATCAATTCCCGAAGGATGAAATAAAGTCCCGCCCTCTCATTTCAGATGCCGTTTCAATCGGATATACGTCACAGTAGAGAAGAAAAGACAATCGCAGCTTCCATTTCATGCCGACTTTAACTGTAAAATGGGACAATGGGAGTGAATGGGGTAACACTCCAAAGAGAAAGGAAAAATTGAAATCGCATCATATGACCCCTTTAAACTGTAATCTTTTTTTTTAAGTATTACGTTTATACATATATATATATATATATATATATATAACAATTGATGGAGTTTGTACATTAAATGGTTTGAGATAAACTACTTCTGTAATTGACTGTAATATTGAAAAAAACTGAACTGATACAACAACCTCAAGCACATCTGTATTTAATATCTATTCTGTTGTCATTTTATTTATTTTTAATAACCCTGAGGTTTTGTGTAAATGGATGATGAAGTCTGTGCTTTACATTTCTGTGGATGATAATGTGGCGGTTGCCATGGAAGCGGAACAAGGGGATGAGACACATGCACATTCTCTAACATTCTATAAATAGAGAGACAGTAATTAAAGACCTTTGAATGAACCTCTTTAACATTGTGGGATTGTGGGGGCATTAACAATTCACACTGCGTTAAAGCATACAGCCAACAATATGAATTTTGT
The DNA here is from genome assembly GCF_001515645.1 of Sinocyclocheilus grahami. Lineage (NCBI taxonomy): Eukaryota > Metazoa > Chordata > Actinopteri > Cypriniformes > Cyprinidae > Sinocyclocheilus > Sinocyclocheilus grahami. The sequence goes on along the minus strand of NW_015508489.1, from coordinate 42,074 downwards.
TGCTGTTGCTGTTTATTTTTGATTGGTTTTATTTGTTCATTGTGAATGACTGTAGGAGTTCAATCTGTCTGTAGGAGTTCATTTGTCATCATTTTGACAAATGTTTTGTCACACTTATGACATGACTAGCTCAGAAATTCGAATATGAATATATAAGGTCCAAGATCCCAAACAAATAGGCTACTACATACTACAGTATTTACGGTTGTAAATAACTAAATTTCTCACAGTGGCACAGTTAAAGACAACTTTATAATGTGAGTTCACAGTAAAACAAGAGCAGTAAATTACTGTAATGTTAGCATCATTCTGCTGTTCATTCACAGTCATTTGTAAGAAAATGACCCAGCATGCATTGATTTCACAGACAATTTCGGACTACAGTAATTTATTGTGAAATAATACTCTTTAATCCTGTAAATTCCTGGCAATTTCTTTTTTACAGTGTATGGATCTGCACCTATTAATCACTCAAGTAAATAAATAAATATAAAATAAAATACCAGCTACACACTTGTTTGTAAGGAATGTTGGGAATTATTAAATCATTTCTGTATCTATTACAGCTGTCACAAAAGAACGAACTCGGGAGGTGAGCTAATCGTTTCTGTTTCCTGTACAGAACCTATAGGATGCTGCGTATGCACGGTCAACACGAAATGAATGAATCACTCTCTGAGATAATTAGTTGATATTAAAGATTCAAAATGAACAAGTTGTTCAAGAAAAGTTATCACTCCTAGGTAGCTATAGTTAGATAGATCCTTTGCTATCTAGAGAAGCTGATTTTGTTGTAGTTGGATTAATTGGAATTGCACAGTTTTCCATTTATTGTCATGTCTTTTCGCTCTGCGTTTTTGGTCTTGTAAGAATCTGCACACTCGTGTAATGATGGTCCTGTTAGTGAATAGAGGCTGTGCTCTTGACTCAAGAGCCCTTTAGACTAGGCTTTATCAGCCTCCACATGCTAAAGGTCTTACAAATTCCAAACCTGCTTTGCTTTCATCTGTGTAAAACAAAAAGAGGTATTTTTAAGATATGGTCACTCTTTTCCATGCAATTACAGTGAGTGGCAATTGAAGCATCAAGTTTAAAAAATGACAAAAAAACTACCAAACATATTATAGAAATAGTTCATTTTTTTGCACTACAGTATTCCCCAAGCCTTGTAACTTAAGATTTGTTTTAACATTCCTACTTTTTTATGAGCATTTTTTTACATTCCTACTATTTTTATGAACATTTCCCCCAACCCATGAATGCAAAACAATTGGTGAAAACACACAAGGGCAGGGAGTTCACAAAGAGCCACTAAACAGGAAGAGAGATGGTTACATGTTTGTCTAGAAGAGTTTTTTTTATCCATTACCATAGAAACAACAGTTTCTTCATTTATTCAAGTATATGTGTACTATCCTCAGTAGGCTTTGGTGTGAACACTATATGCAATAACGTACATTAAATATGTATCATATACTGTAAAAAGTGGTAATTTGCAATTGCAATCTTATAGAGTTATTTTTACCTGATTTAACCCATAAAAACCACTGGTATAAATTAATCTATACAGGTTGGTTTAATGTTGGAATAACTTTTTGGAAAAAAAACAAAAAACATTTAATTTATATATTACCATTTTTAGG
>NW_015508489.1:39083-39594 GCF_001515645.1 Sinocyclocheilus grahami | reverse complement strand
CACACACACACACACACACACACACACACACGCACACACAGAGACGCAGACACACACACACACACACAGATTTGGTGCTCTGTGCATTAACCTGGCATTCGCTCTGCAGACGGTCCCGGAGCAGCTCAGTCTCCAGCATCACAGGAGGCTCCGCTCCCTGCAGAGAGCTCAGTGGAGAAACAGGGATCCTGAAAACTCCTCCTCACCTCCCTCAGTGAACGGCTGTCCAACATTACTAATGGAGAGAGAGAAAGAAAAGGAAATATAAAGGTGGCGATACCTCAGGGACTAGACTGGATTACTGCCCACGCTGTGTGTGTGTTATTCCAGTGAGACGGTGATTGGGCAGATGTCTCAGATGACTTGGTCACCGGTCACATGGTGTTGTCCGTCTATGGTCAGTCAAACTCTCACAGCAGATTTAGCAGGTGGAGTAACATTAAGTGAGCAGAAACATCAGAATGTGGCTTTGAAGCCACCAGTGTTCTTATTTTTAACTAAAACTAAAATT
>NW_015508489.1:38161-38463 GCF_001515645.1 Sinocyclocheilus grahami | reverse complement strand
TTGACAGTGTGCAACAAACATATTAGGCATATTGTTATAATTTCTGAAGAATCTGTGTGTAGTGTTTGCCTGTGAAAAAGTTGTTGCATGGTTATCTGGACATTACTATGAATGTGCTAAGGTGTTCTTTTGGTTGCTATAAGGTTGTTTACTGGCTCAAATCTAAGGCTCTGTTATATGACCTGCATGGATCCCTTCATCAGTGAAAATCTTTTTCCCACATTTTATCATCTGCCAGATAAATATTTTCAGATTGCTTAGAAAAGTATATACGGAGCCCTGCACATGACATGCAGGGGGGG
>NW_015508489.1:35881-36894 GCF_001515645.1 Sinocyclocheilus grahami | reverse complement strand
ATGTACTGACAAGCATTTATGGTAAGCTAAAATATACTTTAATGTAATTTCTTCTGAAACTTGTATGTCTTGTATTTAAATATATTTGCAATTGTGAATTTGTAATGATCAAGTTGCAATTTTGTACATTTAAAATATATTAATTTAAACGCAACATTGAACGACGCTAATCAAGTACTTTACATTTGCTTAAGTATTAACACATCAAAATAAGTGTACTTTAACATGACAAAATATTACAAATTTTAAAGATTAAATCATTAAAAAACGATTTAAAATGTACTTTAAAATAAAATGTTTCATTTGACATTATTGCACAGAGCACTTTTTAAAAGTGAACTTAAGTGTGTTAAGAAACATGATTATGAAAATAATGTCTCTTTATCTGCAAATACAGTTTTTAAAATATACTTTCAAGATTTGAAGTACACCACAAGTGCACATTCAATACAGTTAAGCATGCTTCTTTTTCACAATGGCTAAGGTTTTTTTTTTTTTTTTTTTACAAAACTTAAAAAACGGACCACATGTGAGGTATCTTTCACTTTTTTAAAGCTGATAAATAAATAAATATTTTTATTTTAGGGTAAAATATGACATGGACATGTTCTTAAAGGTACCCTGATATGCTATGTGTTGACGTCATTTTAACTGAAACAGGAAGAGAGGGCGGGACATATCAAGTGGCCCCGCCCCTTTTTAAAATAGCCAGTAGCGTTCGTTTATATCACAGCTTGGGCTAGAGTCGTTCAGAGCCGATGAGCTCTGTAAAGCTGCATTCGACAGGGTATGCCAGCCACAATCTCATCCATATTTCTATAAAATATAGCATTCTGTGTAGAATTCAAATAGCTCCGATACATTTTGTGGTCTGCGCCGACTCGCGTATGTGATCCGCTCCGTGCTATCGTGTCTCTGGACCGGAGCACAGTGTGTGTGTGGTGCGGTGGTTAGCGGGACACAGCGCCAAACCAGATTTATTTTTTCCTCAATGGAAAGCATATTTACACTGT
>NW_015508489.1:31242-31898 GCF_001515645.1 Sinocyclocheilus grahami | reverse complement strand
CAGTGTTATCTCTGAGGCAGTTTCAGTCTCAAGGACAATGTCGGTTTCAGAGACAGTGTCAGTCTCAGGGATGAAGACGGTCTCAGGCACTCTGTCCCTCTCAGGGACGATGACGGTCTCAAGTGCACTGTCCGCCTCAGGGACGATGACGGTCTCAGGCACACTGTCTGTCTCAGGGACAATGACGGTCTCAGGTGCACTGTCCGTCTCAGGAACGATGAGGTTCTCAGGTGCACTGTCCATCTCAGGGACGATGACGGTCTCAGACGCACTGTCTGTCTCAGTCTCAGATGCACTGTCCGTCTCAGGGACGATGACGGTCTCAGGTGCACTGTCCGTCTCAGGGATTATGATGGTCTCAGGCGCACTGTCCGTCTCAGGGATTATGACGGTCTCTGGCGTACTGTCCGTCTCAGAAATGATGGCTGTCTCAGGCACACTGTTCGTCTCAGGGACAGTGTCAGTCTCAGGTGCACTGTCCGTCTCAGGGATGATGCCGGTCTCAAGTGCACTGTCCGTCTCAGGTGCACTGTCTGTCTCAGGGACAGTGTCAGTCTCAGGTGCACTGTCTATCTCAGGGATGATGCTGGTCTCAAGTGCACTGTCCGTCTCAGGGACAGTGTCGGTCTCAGGTCGACTGTCTGTCTCAGGGATGA
>NW_015508489.1:26445-27786 GCF_001515645.1 Sinocyclocheilus grahami | reverse complement strand
ATATATATGGTATTTTTTAATTAAAGATAACTTATAGATTTAATATGGGCTGCTTTTGGTGCTTGACACTTTTTTTTATTGGTCATTTTGTGTGTTTTACGAATAAGATAGACTACAAGGTTAAGAAGCTTACTTAAATGTAAAATGTTTTTTCTCTATTTTGCAATAAAAGACGGCTTCCCTTACTGATCACGTCTCGGGTAGATTGCATGTTTTCTTGCACGGCGGGATGTTGGACTCATGAAAAATAATCAGGTAGTTTGTATTTGCCAAAACTGATTTACCGAAGTCAAAACACGGACTGCACTGTATGGGCTTACATTTCTGCCACAATTCTGCGCGCGAAAGATCATATTTCGAGCGCACAAAAGTGCATGTTTGCACGCGCGCGATCTGAGTTTTGTGGAGAAAATGTTCGTTTCGCAAAGAAAAAAAGTCTTTCGAGCGCACGGAAATCAATTTTGCATTTATAATACGTTTTTGGATGTGTGCAGACCTTCTCTTTTGCGCGTGCAACGTTCCACTAGCTTGCTCACCTGATGCCCCCCTCTGTGCTCGCTAAACACCAACAGCTCGCGTGCTCAACACAACCCAGCTTACAATGTGCCATAATTCCAGCCAATCAGAGACCGAGGCTGCTAAATTCTGATTGGCTGCCTTGACAACCAATCACAATATTTCTTGCATTACCTCGACAGCAGAAGAGGAAAAATACAGTGCATGCATAATTATTATGCAAGTTGATATTCTGATTATATTTTTTTCCAAGCAGACTCACACACACGCTTAATCTCTCTGTGCTCGCTAAATGCCAACAGCTCGCGTGCTCAACACAACCCAGCCTTACAATGTGCCATAATTCCAGCCAATCAGAGACCGAGGCTGCTAAATTCTGATTGGCTGCCTTGACAACCAATCACAATATTTCTTGCATTACCTCGACAGCAGAAGAGGAAAAATACAGTGCATGCATAATTATTATGCAAGTTGATATTCTGATTATATTTTTTTCCAAGCAGACTCACACACACGCTTAATCTCTCTCTCTCTCTCTCTCTCTCTCTCTCTCTCTCTCGGTAGTAGCTACGGTACGAGTTTTTCAATTTTTTCTTTATCTTTTGCTGCTTCTTTTTTTTGTGACAATTTCTTGTTTGGCAGACGTTTTCTAAGCAGCTAGTGGTGCTGATGAAGAGCTGCTCGTTATTCTTTGCTGTCCTGAGAAGCGATGCAGTGCATTAGAATGAGAAAATAAACGAGGAGCAGACAAGTTATGATCAAAATGAGGAACAGATACAGTCAGAAATGGTTGAAGGACCAAGTGTTGCCATAGGAAATAAAGGA
>NW_015508489.1:22019-22343 GCF_001515645.1 Sinocyclocheilus grahami | reverse complement strand
AGTGGGCAACCAGTCTTGGGCTACAGGGTGATATGGCTGCCGGTGAATGCCACTGAATTAATTAGACTGCATGGGTGGAACTCCTGTTGAGGCAATAAACTCAAAATATAACACATTCTGATTTGTACTTGGATTGGCAGCCATTTTCGTTTTACTCAGGGAGATGGAGCACTGAGCACAATAAACCAATCTGATTTCCTCTGTCCTCCCCCTCAGAGTGCTGGAGATGGTACAGTCTGCTTCCGAACGCTGTGTGAACTGTTCAAGAGACTAATGCCGCACACACACACACACACTGAAGATGCCCTGATACACACCTGTTCT
>NW_015508489.1:19802-20254 GCF_001515645.1 Sinocyclocheilus grahami | reverse complement strand
AAATCCTAAATAAATAAATAATTTGTTCCTCCAATTTAAGGGAAGAGCGTAGCCACAATTCACCTAAAACAAGGGAACACATTAATCAGAGGTATCCAAAATGTAAAAATAGGAAATTAATACGTTGTGGGAATTAGATCTTAATGTCATGTTCAAGGCTCCATAGAAAAGTAATAGTATACAGTACAAGTCGCTCAGTTTGTGGCATGATTCATGTTCATAGCACATGGTGCGAGCCTGAATAATACGAGGGAGTTTGGAAAAACTCAAATCTAGTAATAACAAGCACTAAAGGTGTTTTGTGTTGTTCAATCACGAGTCTTCTAGCATTTCTTAACTGTGATGATGTAAACTTGATCACAAATACTGGCTGCACACATACACAGTATTATACACTTGCACATTTACACATTTATAATTGAATACACACATTACACACAAACTGTTTAGGG
>NW_015508489.1:18155-19792 GCF_001515645.1 Sinocyclocheilus grahami | reverse complement strand
TAACCTGAGAAGAAGAAGAAAGACACACACACACACACACACACATGCACACATTAGTTATCTCGCTCTCTCTCTCTCGCTCTCTCTTTTAAATATTATATTTTAATATGCATTTCTTTGTTAATTTGACTATGAAAAGTCATGCATGTTAAGATATTACAGCAATCATATATTATTGCATATTACAAATAAAATATATTACAATATTATAGCAGTTGTAATTCCAGTTGACATTTGCTTATTAGTGCAGTTTTGAAATATAGATACTTCAACATGTTGCTGTGTTTGAGAGTAAATGGCAGTGGAAATCATCTTAAAAATATATATATTTTTAAAATGTTGTACATTAATATTGTAGAAGCCACTGAGTCTGAATATATAATATGGAAATCTTTACTTATTGTTCTGAGGCCAGTCTTAAGTCTGATTTCTCTCAGAGGTTAGTCTGCGCAAATGACAGCATCAGTAACATTAAATATGATCAGTAATAAAAGTTAATTATCTTGAAAATGATACATCAATTCAGATCTATAATGAGTAGCAATAATAGTGTATATTTGGCCCAAACATAGCATAAGCTTCTTTCCCTCATAACATCAGCTATGATCCACGTGCTTTGTTTTGGTAAAGAAATGTAATACCCAAGTGCAAAATGGCAGGAGGCTTTAGAAATATGATATATTTTATATATGATTTTTTTTATGAGAAGAGTCAGGTACATTTGATTAGAAATGGATTAAAGAAGTAAATATAAACACTACATAGTATTATAAGTATGAAAAAGTGCTAATAAAATATAAAACTATACCATTATAAAGTGCTGAAAAGTTCAAGAATAAATTAAAAAGGGGGTTTGGGATGTGTTGTAACATTTTGTTTAGCTTTTTGCACAGTTTATCACAAACATGAATACAATATTCCCATATTTATCTGCATTTTATTGCAGTAATGTGCTACTTATCCTATAACAGGTTGTTGGACACACATAGTCCTAGAGCTCATTTCTAATTGTGTTGACTGATGGTCTTATAACACTCCCTCCTTAATGAGAGTCATACTGCAGAACTGAAATAACAAATTTACAGCCAGTTTAGAAATATCTCTGCCAGTGTCCAGCAGATTCAGAGAGGACATCATCCTCGTAAAGCAGTCCGACAAGCCTCCTTAGAGCTGCTATTCCCGTTCTAGAGCGATCTCTTTAACCGAATGAGTCACCGTAGAGCAGAACAAGGATCTCATCATGCTTGTCTCTTTACCCCCCGCCTGGTGTTCAAGGACATGCAGCTATTATGCTGTGCAGCGGAGAAGAGCAAGCGATGCCGAAATGCGCTGTTGGTACTTTTGATTCCCAGCAACATGTGATTGTTGTGTAAGACGTCTCAGTGTGGTATTCTCGGTAATTCAGCGCAGTCAGCCCACACTTTTCCTGGCTTTGTGAGATGCCTAGAGTGTTTTCTGTGTTTGCTGTCTCTTTGTGTTGACCTTGACAAGACGTTTAATCATCTTCCAGCTTCTTTCCTTCTTCAATCTGGAGCTCCACGCTGTCTTAAAGACCACAGCTGGCTGAGTGCATTGTTTTTATTGGCTTTTTGTTGACAGTGTGCAACAAACATATTAGGCATATTGTTATAATTTCT
>NW_015508489.1:16694-17453 GCF_001515645.1 Sinocyclocheilus grahami | reverse complement strand
TGTCAAGATAGAAGGATGTTTCTAGAGAGACAGAAAGCCTTTTTTTAATTCACTAAAACACCAGCCATAGATCAATGGGTTCCTTTTAGTATATTACACAAGATAAGATTTACTGAGTTACAGACAGGGACAGAGTTAGTGACAGTAGTGCGCTGCTGCCATGGCTGATGCCAGTATTGATATGTGGCCAATAATCAATACAGTGCAGAAGATATAATATAATTTAAGAGGAACGTAAGATGTACAAAATTGCTGACTTTAAATAAACACTTATTTTACAGAGTTATTTACTCAAAATTCACTTTGTAAGCCAATGGCAGTAATCAAAAATGACAAATTAATCAGTCTGATTAATATATTACCAGCCCTTTTTGCATTTTAGCATACTTTTAATCAAACCTATGGGAATAATATAGTTTAAATTGTGCAAACTGAAAGCAGTGTTAAGCGCATGTTAATTAAATGAGATTGCATTTTAGTTCGTATTAAATGCAAGTTAAATATTAGTTATGTAACTTAAGTTAGTTAAATATAAGTATATTAAATAGCCTAAGTAAATAACTATATGCTTATGTTACATAAAAGCATATTAAATGCAAATTAACTTTAGAGTGCTTTTTGAGTCCCACTTAAGTAGGACTTTATAAAATACATCTTTATATGTCATTTTATAATTACTTCTATTGTCTCTGAAATATGATTAAAGGGAATTGCTGAATGTACTGACAAGCATTTATGGTAAGCTAAAATATACTTTAA
>NW_015508489.1:14700-15340 GCF_001515645.1 Sinocyclocheilus grahami | reverse complement strand
CTTAAGACTAACATATTGATACTAACACCCACAAAACTTTCATTTCGATTTCATGGGGACTTTAAACAGCTTTAGCGAGACTGCAGCTGAAATGTTGATGTTGGTTTGCTAACACTAGCATGCAGTGCATTTCCCAGCATGCTGCAGAACGCCTCTGACATGACTGTATGCCTTATGTGTGTTTGGGTTGTGTGCGGTGCAGTTTTTCCCTATCCATCAATCCATCCAATCTTTGTATTTAAACCTTTTCGCTCATAAAAAAAGATGCTCAGAGACAAACTGATTTATGACACAGGGCAAACACAAGCTTGATAACCCTTGTTGTACAGATTTGTGGGGCCGTTCCAGTGCTTTGAGTCAGATGGCTGCTGCACATATGCTAAATGACCAAACTGCAGATTAAGGTTAGAAACTCTGAAAGCACATAGTGTGTGTTGTGTTTGGACGGGCCATTTCAAGACATTTCTGCTGTTTTCTGTGTTTCTTTTGGCTTATACCAGTAAAGCGACCACCCAGTGCACACACTAGAGAGAGTGTAGTTTATTATGGCTTGTATGGTCTATTATTTGTTTATACTACCCAAGAAATTAACACCCTAAATATTGGCCTCAACAAGAATTACCAGAAAGAACAAATCCTT
>NW_015508489.1:10400-13141 GCF_001515645.1 Sinocyclocheilus grahami | reverse complement strand
GGCTCAAGGCTCTGTTAGCCAAGGTTCACCTCTGCCTTCCAAAACTGTTTCGAGCTAAAACTTTTGCCAGACAAACAACATTAAAGTTTTACAGCAATGCAAAATAATAATTTGTATGTAATTGCCAATTAGAATTAATATCCCAGCATATATGTCATTACACCAGTGGATGGCAACAGTGACTGTCTTTATGAGTGAATCATTGAATCATTCAGTCAACCAATTCATTCAAAACACTGATTCATTCAGGAACTAAATGACCGTCTTCATGAGAGAAATTAATCATTGAACCCTTCTATCAACAGGAATGAATCAAGTGACTGGCTTCCAAAAATGGATACTATCTGAATAAGTACTTCTTTTGAATAATAATTGTGTATTATTTATGCATACTTCTATGTAGACATACCACTGTTTTTACATACTAAGCGGGCATATTCAGATGCAACCACTGTATTTATGAGTGAATCATTAAAACATTTAGTCAACCAATTTATTAAAAATATTGATTCAATCAGAAAAGAAACAACCGTCTTCATGAGTGAATAACTGGATCATTTAGTTAATCAAGTCATTCAAAATACAGGCTGGATCTGAAATCACATGCTTATCTACTATATATTAGGTGAAAAACAGTATGTGTAAAGAGGAGTATGTCTGAATTCACAGTTGAAGTCCTTATGTGGTAAGGAAAATAATATTTCTTATAGTCGATATGAAATTATACTGAATGTTCAGATTAGTTGATTATAATATTGATTCTTCCCTTTGAGCTAATTTGCTCCAACCTTGACATGGAATCTACTTATAGTTAATATAGTTAATACTGCACTGGGCAAGTTAAATATTGATAACATCATTGAATACCATATAATTAATATATTATTTAAAGGAACACTCCACTATTTTTGAAAATAGGCTCATTTTCCAACTCCCCTAGAGTTAAACAGTTGAGTTGTACCGTTTTTGAAACCATTCAGCCAATCTCCGGGTCTGGCGGTAGCACTTTTAGCTTAGCATAAATAATTGAATCTGATTGATAATCTGAACGGTCTAATCAGATTCAATGATCTATGCTAAGCTGCAGCTAAAAGTGCTACCGCCAGACCCGGAGATCGGCTGAATGGATTCGAAAACGGTAAAACTCAACTGTTTAACTCTAGGGGAGTTGGAAAATGAGACTATTTTCAAAAATAGTGGAGTGTTCCTTTAACATTATACTTAGCTTGCAAGGTGTTAGCATCAAATAGTTGGAATGCAAACCTAAATGTACTGTTTTTTTTTTAAGAACACAAGTTAAATAAAACAGCATTGCCTTTTACTGTGGAATGATTTCAGACATGAAACACAGTGGTGGCATATTGCATTTAGCATTGCTCCTACCATGGACTTCACTGTGGCATGAATTCTCTTCCTTTAAGAATAGTACAGAAAATAAGAAAGAAATGTAGAATTAAAAAGGTATTTTTTTATTGCACCATATAAAGAATAGGACAGATTCTGTAAGTTAAAAGGGGCATATGTCTTTAGGGAGTGTCAGTCTCAGAGACAGTGGATGTCTGAAAAGCAGTAGCTGGATCAGATCCATTGGCAGTTCAGAGGCAGCGGCCATCTGATATTCAAAGTCAGACTCAGAGACAGTGGAAGCTTCAGAGGGCGTGTAAGTCTCTGAGGTTGTGTCAGTCTCTGAGGTAGTGGCACCCTCATATTCAAGGGCAGTCTCCAAGGTAGTGTCAGTCTCAGAGGTAGTGTCAGTCTCAGAGCCCCTGGCACCTTCATTATATTCAAGGGCAGTCTCCCAGGTAGTGTCAATCTCAGAGGTAGTGGCACCTTCATTATGTTCAAGGGCAGTCTCCGTGTCAGAGGTATTGGCAGTCTCAGAGGCAGTGGTAGGCTCCCAAGCACTGGAAGTTAAGAGGCAGTGTTGTCTTTGAGGCAGTGTTAGTCTGAGGTGTACTGTCAGTTTGAAATGCACTGTCAGTCTGAGATGTAGTGCCGGTCTATGAGGCAGTCTCAGTTTGAGAGGCAGGCTCAATCTGAGAGGCAGTGTTAGTCTGACAGGCAGTGTCAGTTTCAGTGGAAGTGTCATTCTCAGACGCAGGGCCAGTCTCAGAGAGAGTTTCTGGCTCAGAGCCTGTTTGAGACTGATGGACAGTGAAAGTCTCAGAAGCAGTGTCAGTCTCAAGGACAGTGTTATCTCTGAGGCAGTTTCAGTCTCAAGGACAATGTCGGTCTCAGGTGCACTGTCCGTCTCAGGGACGATGAGGATCTCAGGTGCACTGTCCATCTCAGGGACGATGACGGTCTCAGACGCACTGTCTGTCTCAGTCTCAGATGCACTGTCCGTCTCAGGGACGATGACGGTCTCAGGTGCACTGTCCGTCTCAGGGATTATGATGGTCTCAGGCGCACTGTCCGTCTCAGGGATTATGACGGTCTCTGGCGTACTGTCCGTCTCAGAAATGATGGCTGTCTCAGGCACACTGTTCGTCTCAGGGACAGTGTCAGTCTCAGGTGCACTGTCCGTCTCAGGGACAGTGTCAGTCTCAGGTGCACTGTCCGTCTCAGGGACAATGTCAGTCTCAGGTGCACTGTCTATCTCAGGGATGATGCCGGTCTCAGGTGCACTGTCTGTCTCAGGGACGGTGACGGTCTCAGGTGCACTGTCTGTCTCAGGGATGATGCCGGTCTCAAGTGCACTGTCCGTCTCAGGGACAGTGTCGGTCTCAGGTGCACTGTCT
>NW_015508489.1:5111-9443 GCF_001515645.1 Sinocyclocheilus grahami | reverse complement strand
CGGTCTCAGGTGCACTGTCCGTCTCAGGTTCATTGTCCGCCTCAGGGACGATAACGGTCTCAGGTGCACTGTCCGTCTCAGGGATGAGGGCGGTCTCAGGTGCACTGTCCGTCTCAGGTTCATTGTCCCCCTCAGGGACGATGACAGTCTCAGGTGCATTGTCCGTCTCAGATTCATTGTCCACCTCAGGGATGATGTCGGTCTCAGGTGAACTGTCCGTCTCAGAGACGATGGCGGTCTCAGGTGCACTGTTCATCTCAGGGATGATGGTGGTCTCAGGTGCACTGTCCGTCTCAGGTTCATTGTCCGCCTCAGGGACGATGACGGTCTCAGGTGCACTGTCCTTTTCAGGGATGAGGGCGGTCTCAGGTGCACTGTTAATCTCAGGGATGATGGCAGTCTCATGTGCACTGTCCGTGCCAGAGACAGTGTCAGCTGCAGAGGTAGTGGCAGTCTCAGATCCTGTGTCAAAAGAAGAAGAGAGTAGAAACTGTTATAGTATTGGATCCACTTTATTGTTATCTGAATAATGGTTACTGTGAATAACAATTTTCAATATTGCTTGATTGCACATTGTTATATACATATATACCTAATACTTCTATATGTAATACTTTTCTATGTATAGATTTTTTTAAATTGTATTAACAGTTTTTAGTGTGACCATGATATGGTCAACCTCAACATGTCCACTCTGTTACGGAAAATATGAAGAAGAAAAAAAGTAAGTAGAAAAAAAAATAGCCTACTAATAATTTAGTGCCAATTTTTTTTTAAATATCAATAGTATAATTAATATTAGTATATCTATCAAGTATTAATAGTAAGCAAAAATGTTGCTTATACAATTGTATCTGAAAAGAAAAAAAATGACCAATTTATCACCAGATAAGTTTTTTTAAACTGTTATGTCCCTAACAGGCTGGACATTTTTAATCTCACATTTCAGACTGATTTTCATAAATGCTAACATTTATTTTCCTGAGCTTGATCTTAATCATTTTTTACAACTTCCTATCATGATTACACACACAAAAAAAACAGTTTTTGATTTTCTACATTTTATGATACCCAAAAGGCACCAAACACCAGGAATGACTGGTATATGCTCAGATGTACAGATGATACAATAATGCGCTTACCTTCTGTGAAATGCCACTCCAGTTGTCTCTTGGTTGTCTTCCTGGTGATCTGTAGTTGTTTGGTGTCCTCCTCTTTCACTGTATTTGGTGATTTATTTTTCACCCTGGTGGAGTACCACCATAACATCACCAGACTGACAGTGATCAGCATGGTTTTGTTTCGGGGAACCAGCTGAATCTTCTGGAGTCTAGATAAATGGGCAAAGTCTTGCAGAGAGACTTGCAGAAATGTAATGTATTGGACTCTTTGCTCAACTGAATTAAGAGTGCAGTCAAGCAGAGTGAATATTTTTGTAGAGCAGAGCAAATCTCGCAGTCGAGCAGAATGCAAACGAGCAGACTGAGTTGTAAAAGCGATCAAGCAGATTGAGTATTATACAGATTCTGAACATTCTAATTTCGAACCTGTTATGTGACGTCACAGACAGCAGACAGCGGGATTTATGCAAAGCATTCTAGGCACGTAACTATGCTCGCACGTCATACATTTTATTTTATTATTATTCATAATAATAATAATAATAATAATTTACAACGGGCTACCAGCAAAAGAACCAAGACAATAAACAAATATAACAAATATTTTCCCCCAACGAAATTTAGTTTTTATTCGAGGGAAAGCACGATCACTCACGTGCAAGCAGAGCATAGCAAAACGTAATAGATTACGCATAACAGATCTCTATAATGCCCCTGTGGTGCTTTTTGTGTTGGTTAGCATGTTTTATTGCAGTGAACCATTTTAGTCGTCTATCGGGATCCTTAGGAATACGATTAAATGCTTTCCCTGTTGAAAAAACTGCATATGCTGGTTAGGTATGCTTTGATGCTGGTCCTTTGCTGGTTTTAGCATAAACCAGCAAAGGACCAGCTTAAACCAGCATCCCAGCGTCAAAACATACAGCATATGCTGTTTTTTCCCCAACAGGGTTATGGGACAATCGCGTATGTATATATATATATATATATTTAATTAAAGATAACTTATAGATTTAATATAGGCTGCTTTTGGTGCTTGACACTTTTTTATTGGTCATTTTGTGTGTTTTACGAATTAGATAGATGCATGGGTTAAGAAGCTTACTTAAATGTAAAATGTTTTTTTCCCCCTCTATTTTGCAATAAAAGACGGCTTCTCTTATTGATCAGGTCTCGGGTAGATTGCATGTTTTCTTGCACGGCGGGATGTTGGACTCATGAAAAATAATCAGGTAGTTTGTATTTGCCAAAACTGATTTACCGAAGTCAAAACACGGACTGCACTGTATGGGCTTACATTTCTGCCACAATTCTGCAATTCTCTCACAAAAGTGCATTTTTGCACGCGCGCGATCTGAGTTTTGTGGAGAAAATGGTCGTTTCGCAAAGAAAAAAGTCATTTTTAGATAAATCTATTTTGAATCTATTTTGCATTTATAATACGTTTTTGGATGTGTGCAGACCTTCTCTTTTGCGCGTGCAACGTTCCACTAGCTTGCTCACCTGATGCCCCCCCTCTGTGCTCGCTCAACAGCTGCGTGCTCAACACAACCCAGCGTTACAATGTGCCATAATTCCAGCCAATCAGAGACTGAGGCTGCTAAATTCTGATTGGCTGCCTTGACAACCAATCACAGTATTTGAACCAAGACAATAAACAAATATAACAAATATTTTCCCCCAACGAAATTTAGTTTTTATTCGAGGGAAAGCACGATCACTCACGTGCAAGCAGAGCATAGCAAAACGTAATAGATTACGCATAACAGATCTCTATAATGCCCCTGTGGTGCTTTTTGTGTTGGTTAGCATGTTTTATTGCAGTGAACCATTTTAGTCGTCTATCGGGATCCTTAGGAATACGATTAAATGCTTTCCCTGTTGAAAAAACTGCATATGCTGGTTAGGTATGCTTTGATGCTGGTCCTTTGCTGGTTTTAGCATAAACCAGCAAAGGACCAGCTTAAACCAGCATCCCAGCGTCAAAACATACAGCATATGCTGTTTTTTCCCCAACAGGGTTATGGGACAATCGCGTATGTATATATATATATATATATTTAATTAAAGATAACTTATAGATTTAATATAGGCTGCTTTTGGTGCTTGACACTTTTTTATTGGTCATTTTGTGTGTTTTACGAATTAGATAGATGCATGGGTTAAGAAGCTTACTTAAATGTAAAATGTTTTTTTCCCCCTCTATTTTGCAATAAAAGACGGCTTCTCTTATTGATCAGGTCTCGGGTAGATTGCATGTTTTCTTGCACGGCGGGATGTTGGACTCATGAAAAATAATCAGGTAGTTTGTATTTGCCAAAACTGATTTACCGAAGTCAAAACACGGACTGCACTGTATGGGCTTACATTTCTGCCACAATTCTGCAATTCTCTCACAAAAGTGCATTTTTGCACGCGCGCGATCTGAGTTTTGTGGAGAAAATGGTCGTTTCGCAAAGAAAAAAGTCATTTTTAGATAAATCTATTTTGAATCTATTTTGCATTTATAATACGTTTTTGGATGTGTGCAGACCTTCTCTTTTGCGCGTGCAACGTTCCACTAGCTTGCTCACCTGATGCCCCCCCTCTGTGCTCGCTCAACAGCTGCGTGCTCAACACAACCCAGCGTTACAATGTGCCATAATTCCAGCCAATCAGAGACTAGGCTGCAAAATCCTGCTTGGCTGCCTTGACAACCAATCCCAACATTCCTTGCATTTCCTCGACAGCAGAAGAGGACAAATACAGTGCATGCATAATTATTATGCAAGTTGATATTCTGATTATATATTTTTTCCAAGCAGACTCCGGTAACACACACGCGTAATCTCTCTCTCCGCAGTAGCTACGGTACGAGTTTTTCAATTTTTTCTTTATCTTTTGCTGCTTCTTTTTTTTTGTGACAATTTCTTGTTTGGCAGACGTTTTCTAAGCAGCTAGTGGTGCTGATGAAGATCGCTGTATATCAGCGAGAGCTGCTCGTTATTCTTTGCTGTCCTGAGAAGCGATGCAGTGCATTAGAATGAGAAAATAAACGAGGAGCAGACAAGTTATGATCAAAATGAGGAACAGATACAATCAGAAATGGTTGAAGGACCAAGTGTTGCCATAGGAAATAAAGGAAAAAAGAAAGTGAAATTAATCTTCTGTTTGCACTGTCTATGTGGGGGCATTAGGACATTGTGTGTGTGTGTGTGTGTGTGTATGTGAG
>NW_015508489.1:1348-4082 GCF_001515645.1 Sinocyclocheilus grahami | reverse complement strand
TGTGTGAGTGCGTGTGTGTGTGTGAGTGTGTGTGTGTGTGTGTGTAAAGAGAAGTTTTAGACGGGGGTATTAATCTGCCTGAAATCCTACAGACAACGTGTGAAAACAGACTGTGATACTTCAGAAGGCTTAGAAAGAAAAACTGAGAGAATGTAAGAAGGTGAGATGAAGAAGAAAAGAGTTAAGGGTTAAACAGACAGAGAAATGTCTAATCTATCGCAGAGGATTCATTTAATCGCCTCTTTATTTCTCTACCTTTCCCATGCTTTCACATGACATGTTTTTTCATTCTTTTTCCTTTCTTTTAAAGTCATCATGAAATCAAAAAAGAAAATTCTTATTTTTTTAATGGAATACTAGTGTATATTATAAATAATTTATCCGTACACTTCATTATTTTTTAATAATGTGCCCTCCTAATGTTTAATCAAATCCAATCAATTCCCGAAGGATGAAATAAAGTCCCGCCCTCTCATTTCAGATGCCGTTTCAATCGGATATACGTCACAGTAGAGAAGAAAAGACAATCGCAGCTTCCATTTCATGCCGACTTTAACTGTAAAATGGGACAATGGGAGTGAATGGGGTAACACTCCAAAGAGAAAGGAAAAATTGAAATCGCATCATATGACCCCTTTAAACTGTAATCTTTTTTTTTAAGTATTACGTTTATACATATATATATATATATATATATATATAACAATTGATGGAGTTTGTACATTAAATGGTTTGAGATAAACTACTTCTGTAATTGACTGTAATATTGAAAAAAACTGAACTGATACAACAACCTCAAGCACATCTGTATTTAATATCTATTCTGTTGTCATTTTATTTATTTTTAATAACCCTGAGGTTTTGTGTAAATGGATGATGAAGTCTGTGCTTTACATTTCTGTGGATGATAATGTGGCGGTTGCCATGGAAGCGGAACAAGGGGATGAGACACATGCACATTCTCTAACATTCTATAAATAGAGAGACAGTAATTAAAGACCTTTGAATGAACCTCTTTAACATTGTGGGATTGTGGGGGCATTAACAATTCACACTGCGTTAAAGCATACAGCCAACAATATGAATTTTGTTGCTGTTGCTGTTTATTTTTGATTGGTTTTATTTGTTCATTGTGAATGACTGTAGGAGTTCAATCTGTCTGTAGGAGTTCATTTGTCATCATTTTGACAAATGTTTTGTCACACTTATGACATGACTAGCTCAGAAATTCGAATATGAATATATAAGGTCCAAGATCCCAAACAAATAGGCTACTACATACTACAGTATTTACGGTTGTAAATAACTAAATTTCTCACAGTGGCACAGTTAAAGACAACTTTATAATGTGAGTTCACAGTAAAACAAGAGCAGTAAATTACTGTAATGTTAGCATCATTCTGCTGTTCATTCACAGTCATTTGTAAGAAAATGACCCAGCATGCATTGATTTCACAGACAATTTCGGACTACAGTAATTTATTGTGAAATAATACTCTTTAATCCTGTAAATTCCTGGCAATTTCTTTTTTACAGTGTATGGATCTGCACCTATTAATCACTCAAGTAAATAAATAAATATAAAATAAAATACCAGCTACACACTTGTTTGTAAGGAATGTTGGGAATTATTAAATCATTTCTGTATCTATTACAGCTGTCACAAAAGAACGAACTCGGGAGGTGAGCTAATCGTTTCTGTTTCCTGTACAGAACCTATAGGATGCTGCGTATGCACGGTCAACACGAAATGAATGAATCACTCTCTGAGATAATTAGTTGATATTAAAGATTCAAAATGAACAAGTTGTTCAAGAAAAGTTATCACTCCTAGGTAGCTATAGTTAGATAGATCCTTTGCTATCTAGAGAAGCTGATTTTGTTGTAGTTGGATTAATTGGAATTGCACAGTTTTCCATTTATTGTCATGTCTTTTCGCTCTGCGTTTTTGGTCTTGTAAGAATCTGCACACTCGTGTAATGATGGTCCTGTTAGTGAATAGAGGCTGTGCTCTTGACTCAAGAGCCCTTTAGACTAGGCTTTATCAGCCTCCACATGCTAAAGGTCTTACAAATTCCAAACCTGCTTTGCTTTCATCTGTGTAAAACAAAAAGAGGTATTTTTAAGATATGGTCACTCTTTTCCATGCAATTACAGTGAGTGGCAATTGAAGCATCAAGTTTAAAAAATGACAAAAAAACTACCAAACATATTATAGAAATAGTTCATTTTTTTGCACTACAGTATTCCCCAAGCCTTGTAACTTAAGATTTGTTTTAACATTCCTACTTTTTTATGAGCATTTTTTTACATTCCTACTATTTTTATGAACATTTCCCCCAACCCATGAATGCAAAACAATTGGTGAAAACACACAAGGGCAGGGAGTTCACAAAGAGCCACTAAACAGGAAGAGAGATGGTTACATGTTTGTCTAGAAGAGTTTTTTTTATCCATTACCATAGAAACAACAGTTTCTTCATTTATTCAAGTATATGTGTACTATCCTCAGTAGGCTTTGGTGTGAACACTATATGCAATAACGTACATTAAATATGTATCATATACTGTAAAAAGTGGTAATTTGCAATTGCAATCTTATAGAGTTATTTTTACCTGATTTAACCCATAAAAACCACTGGTATAAATTAATCTATACAGGTTGGTTTAATGTTGGAATAACTTTTTGGAAAAAAAACAAAAAACATTTAATTTATATATTACCATTTTTAGG
>NW_015508489.1:0-511 GCF_001515645.1 Sinocyclocheilus grahami | reverse complement strand
CACACACACACACACACACACACACACACACGCACACACAGAGACGCAGACACACACACACACACACAGATTTGGTGCTCTGTGCATTAACCTGGCATTCGCTCTGCAGACGGTCCCGGAGCAGCTCAGTCTCCAGCATCACAGGAGGCTCCGCTCCCTGCAGAGAGCTCAGTGGAGAAACAGGGATCCTGAAAACTCCTCCTCACCTCCCTCAGTGAACGGCTGTCCAACATTACTAATGGAGAGAGAGAAAGAAAAGGAAATATAAAGGTGGCGATACCTCAGGGACTAGACTGGATTACTGCCCACGCTGTGTGTGTGTTATTCCAGTGAGACGGTGATTGGGCAGATGTCTCAGATGACTTGGTCACCGGTCACATGGTGTTGTCCGTCTATGGTCAGTCAAACTCTCACAGCAGATTTAGCAGGTGGAGTAACATTAAGTGAGCAGAAACATCAGAATGTGGCTTTGAAGCCACCAGTGTTCTTATTTTTAACTAAAACTAAAATT
>NW_015508488.1:19793-21684 GCF_001515645.1 Sinocyclocheilus grahami | reverse complement strand
CCCCCGCCACACACACACCCAGGGGCCCACAGTCAGTGGCCCTTACCTACCACAACCCTTTCCCTACAGTTCCTCCTTACCTTCCACAATCCATTCCTTATTCCTTACCTGCCACAATTCATTAACCACCTATACATCAACATATTCCTGCTATTTTCAGACCTGCTGTTATCCATTCCTAACAGACCTTCGAAAATCTATTTTACTCTTTATAATCTAAACACATTGTTGAGAACGTTTGGCTTCCATCATCTGGTAATCAGTCACTATATGTCACTATTAGACCCTTCTTCAAACTTAAAATGTCCTGGGCAAATATCTATCTATCTATCTATCTAAATTGTAATAATGATAAAAATATATATTGTTTAGTTATATTGTATTATTTTATATTATATTAGAAATCCTAGCATTTGAAGCTCTAGCAAATAAAAAATAAAAACAATATATAATTTAAATAAATAATAAGAACGTATTTTAATATTATATCATATTATAATAAAAGTTAATCTTAGTAATAAAATACTAGCATTTGAAGGGACATGAGGACTGCTAAGCAACAAGGCTTTGAAAAAGTAGTAGTAGTAGTGTTTGTGGTATTATTTGAGAATAAACTTTATTTGGTTCGATATTTAAGTTTATATGTGACGTACCAAATCAAAATATTATTTTTAATAATAAATATATAAGTTAATATTACTCATATTATAATTGATTATATTATAATAAAAGTTCATATAAATAAAATGCATATTAGTAATACTAGTATTATTACTAGTACTTTTATTACTATTTTTACAAGCAATACTAGTATTTTGGAGCTATATTGGAGCTTTAACAGGTGACAGGGAAAAGTGGTATTATTTATGGTTGTTTTATGTAAGGATGTATGTGATGTAGTGAATCAGAACCTTTTTATTATTAATAATAATAATAATATTAATAATAATATTACATTATATTATATCAATAAAAATTATTAGTAATAGCAATACTAGTTTTTGAAACTTTTGTGGAGCTTCAGTGGATAACGTGGGGGCTATTCTAAGCAGCAAAGTTTTGGAAAAGTGATATTATTTTGAGGTATTATTTGAGAAATGAAAGGTTAAAGCATAAACAGGTCTTGCATTTAAATGGATATGGATTTTATCCAATTCCTGGATGGAAAGTGTTGTATTAGGTACAGATGGTGAGAAACAAGTGAGAGCTAATGAGAGTTTTTCATTTCAGTGACCTCCACTAGCTCAGAAGGATTCATGCTGAATCTTACAAGACTTGAGTAAAAACCAGAGCCAACTTAACACAATCTCAGCCCAGCCTCATGACCATGAGCGCTACGACTAAATTAACAGTGTGTTTAACAACGCGCAAGATAGACATCCTTCTTAATGCGTTAAAGAAGTTGATGTGGAAACAGAACTGTGCGATAACGGCCATTTGTCGGGGCTGCCAGGGCCTCGGAGTTCAAGAGACGTGGTAAGCGAAAGCCCGCTTCCTAGCAGAGGGGTGTCGAGCGCGGCCCGCTATGCTTGTGGGTGGTGGGCGAGAGACATCGTCTCTCTCCAGCGACGTTGTTCTCGCTCACCCCTCTTTCGCTTCCATTCACAGCTCTCCCCCTCCAACTCCTAATGTCCCCTGTAACACTCACTGTTCTGATTTTCATAAAGTCGTTCTTCTCCCCTCGCTGCCCAGTGTGTGATACCGGGATATGTGTAAAATAAATGATGTATATAGCTGTAGGGGGAAGTCTTCCTCCCCCAGAACTACCTTAGCATCCAGGGAACATTGAACATTAGATCCTCGTTTAGTGAATAAATAAGCATTCAACTGAATGGCAGTGTTCGTGTTGGACTTTTGTGCATATTTTACCAGAAAAGGAGCTAGGCCATTA
>NW_015508488.1:16103-16987 GCF_001515645.1 Sinocyclocheilus grahami | reverse complement strand
TCATTAGTTTCGGTTATCGGGTTAAGGCTCGTTCACATCAAGAATGTAAAGTTAACTATTGACTATTAAATATGAACTATTATCAAAAAAGAAAAAACAATATTGGGTGGGGACTTAGTTCTATCCATCGGTTCTTGATTGGATTTTGAGATGTGGGTGTTGCAGGGGCAGGGTTTAGCCGGACTAAATGATTGGAGAAGTTCTGCATACGTCACCAGAGACAACAATGATGGGGAAAAAATGAACATGCATTTAGAGAATATTAAGATAACTAGAATGATAACTATATTAGCAACCATGGCAACGGATGATAAGGTTCTGTTTATTATAAGTGCACACTACAGTATTATTGTCTGCTGGTGTAATTGCTTGAGCTTCTTAGAAAGTCAGGTGGATTCTGACTGACTCTCGATGATATTAGTGTTCATCAGCTGGGAAAAAAATGTTGTGAAAGTTATTCCAACGACTCTTTGTCATTATCGTTAAATTTATAGTAATTGCGACTTTTTGTCTCACAATTCTGACTTTTTTTTTCTTGCAATTGAAATCAATTCTGACTTTTTTATAATCTGAAAATTGCGAGACATAAACTCACAATTCCGAAGAAACTCGCAGTTCTGAGATTTTATCTTGCAACTTTGATGTTTTTTCTAAAAAATTGCAAGAAAAGAAGTCCCAATTGTGAGAGAGCCTATAAGCTAAAAATAAGACATACTGAAAATTGTGAAATATAAAAGGGTTGCCAGGTCTATGTTACAAAACCAGCCCAGTTGGTACTCAAAACTAGCCCAATCATGGCCAAAACATTCCATGGGAAAATGGGGGGAGGGTTTTACTTCAATCATACACTCTTAAAAATAAAGGTGCTTCACGATGCCATAGAA
>NW_015508488.1:11176-12179 GCF_001515645.1 Sinocyclocheilus grahami | reverse complement strand
TGGCTGACGCAGGTTCGAATCTGGCCTGCAACCTGTCCCAATCCGATTTCCCTTCTCGCTCTCCATAATCTCTGTCAAATAAAAAAACGCAAAAGCCCAAAGAAGATGCAGTCAAAACATTAAACAAATCTACCGAGGATGTTTGCCCATTTTATCAGCGTGATCAATCGTCTGTGAGCATCTAGTAGCCGCGCTGTAGCTGCAGTAACATCCGAGCAGGGCAAAGACGAACAGATGTTGAGAGACTATCTTAGCAGCTGAAGGTTTATTCACAGGTGTGTTTGAGGAGTCAGTGTGTGTGTGTGTATGAGGGGAAACTAATGGAGAGCTAGAGAGATGGGGGGCACTGCTGTTGTAATAATGTTGGGAGTGGGTGTATAATGTGAGTATACAAGCTGTTAATCTCTCCTGTGTAGCTGTGTTTAAATGTGTTTATGCTTCATTAAGCATGCATTACCTGCTTCATTACTGCTGTGTAGCAGCCACTGCCAGTGAGTCTCACGCTCTGAGTGTGGGTGTGTGGAAGTTCATTGCTCTCACAGACTGACCCCGGCCCTGACAGGATGCTTCCTTTTTGGAGGAATTGATCTTTTTTGGAGCAACTTGCTTTAGTTTCACTTGCACATTGATGGGGGTGATATGAGGCTGGGTAAATAATGACAGCATTTTCATTTTTGAGTGAACCGATGAGTTGTAGCTAAGGGAGGCTTCATCGGTTTGTGGGAAAAGTTATATATGTTTTATCAGGTGTGGCCAGATGATGTCAGATAATGTCCTGTGGTTTTATCATGTTATATGCAATTCTAAATCATTAAAAAATTATGACCAGAAACACATGTAAACACACATACAGTACACCGATAACTATATCATATTATATATACTATACTATATTAAAATTATGTATTTTGTAAATGTAATGTATATATTTTATTGTGAACAATTCATCCATGTTTCATTTTTAAGGATTCTTTCAGATTAGTGAAAAGAAGACATCCAAAAT
>NW_015508488.1:9199-10161 GCF_001515645.1 Sinocyclocheilus grahami | reverse complement strand
ATAAGGGAGCATTATTGTTGTGTATGCATGGTTATTAGGCTTACTTACATCCTTCGCAGGATGTTCATTGTGAGGAAAATACCTTGAAAAAGGTTTAAATCCAACATAAATATATACAATTATAAATTATAGTCTAATATTGGAACATGTGATTTTTATTTATTTATTTGGTTTTAATCTGTTAAATGATAGTTCACACAATATAGGAATTTCCTAAATCTGAATATCCCGAATATATACCGTCAAAATATTTTAATTTTGATGAAAAACAATTATATCGATATCTTTTCTGGGTCTATTTTCTGCGTTTTTTCTTCTTCTTCCTTATTATTTGTTTGAGTGTTAAAACAGTGGACTAAGGACTTTACAACATGGGAGCTAAATATAATGCAACTGTATTTTTGCTTTAACTTAATTATTCATTCGGAATATATAGCCAAGTATAACCAGGTCTAGTGCATCTCCAGAGCCAAATATTTTGGGATTGCATCTATGTTTTAAATTGAATTAAATGAATAGATAAATGAATCAATTGAATTTAAGATGTAATGCAAGGAAACGCTATTATATACAAGAGTATTATCTAAAAGAGCGAGAGATCTGGTGCTACAGACGCAAATGATCCTCCACACCTGCAGACAATGGCGACACCTTCTGATCACTGACTAAAGGCAGGACCTTCTCGTTGAAAACGACGGACTGTGGATTCAACCTTCCACTGATGTCCACCCAGATCGGATAGTTGCAACTTATTGAGAAATTGCAGAAGTACATTACTTGTTACTTGATGGTGGTTTGGCATAATAATGTATCAATCAAACAGTATATAAATATGAATAAAAACCGTTCACATGCAATTGTTTCATCATTCAGAGTCATACAAGAGCTATTTATACAGTGAGGTAATTAAATAGTGTATAGCATGTAAACGTGAATACAATATAAAGGTATTGAAAAAGCGT
>NW_015508488.1:4711-5505 GCF_001515645.1 Sinocyclocheilus grahami | reverse complement strand
GACACTCATTCATCTAGACTGGGTCTTTATATGTTGAACTGGTACTTTTGTATATGTTTGGTATATGCTTTTTTTCTGTTTTCTTTATAGGTTAGGGCAGTGCCTTAAATAAGTGAAATCTAGCATATTAATATACAGTGCACAACCAAGCATTCCTTCAATGTTGACACCTGCTTGTAAGCATTAAACAAAAATGCCTTAAGTGGAGTTTTACTGCTGTGTTTTTTTGTGAAAACGTCTAATGCTTTCATGATGTCGTAATAAACTGGAAATAAATGAGATCTAGTTCAGAATCAGTGGTAATAAACGCTCTGTTCATTATAAACAATCTTGTGAGCCATTAGTCATACAGTAGCTTTACTTTAACAATCATATTCTTTTGATTAGAACTATTCAAAAGATCAAATTAAATTAATATTAAAAACAGCACCCATCTGAACAGAGTTTTGTTTCAGTCCTGTATGAGTTTATTCTGTGGAACATAAAAGAAGATTTGGAAGAATGTTGGTAACAGTTTTCAGTTTCCATAAAAAAAAATTACTATGAAAGTCAATGGAACCTGAAACTGTTTGGTCCCTATCATTCTTCAAAATATCTTATTTCGTGTTTAACATAAGTCAGGTTTTATTAACAAAATTAATAAAACTTAAACTAAAGTGAAAATAAACACATTCACAATATAAAAAAAACTATAATAGTATTAGGTTATATTGTTAAAGTTAACGTGACTGAAAAGTGGAAAAACTTTAGTTTTCTTTCCTATGTCCATGAGGTGAAGTCCTAGTATCTTAACT
>NW_015508488.1:0-363 GCF_001515645.1 Sinocyclocheilus grahami | reverse complement strand
TATATCATGTGATGAACTTTATATATCAACTAAAATCACTTCAGATATGCATAAGTGTGGCTTAAAGGACTATTGCGGATTCAATACACGTTAAGATAAATAAACAGCATAATGTTGAGTACCATAAAAAATTATTTTGACTCTTCTAGTTTTGTTTAAAAAAAACTCACAACGGAAGTGATTCGGGCCCATTTTTGAAGGATTTCAAAGCAGAAATATGAAGCTTGTTATTATGTAGCTTCTACGTTTTCATGGCAACAAAGTTGTACAAAGAAAAGTTTAGTAACTACTAGGGGTGTGCGATATTGACAAAAAATGATATCTAGATATTTTCTGGGATTTTATCGATAACGATAATTAGAC
>NW_015508487.1:18790-22338 GCF_001515645.1 Sinocyclocheilus grahami | reverse complement strand
TTTATTTTGTATCATAACATGCAAATGAATGTCTAAAGACGTGACACACAGTTTTGCGCCTCACTGGTGCAGGGACGAGATGACGGCGTCTGACGGGCTTCAACCTCGTCAACTCTGACACATAATCAATGACAAGGTGCTGATTGCTTCTGTTCAGGAATCACGGAGAGGCGACGCGCTGCATTAAACCACACAAACACCCTCAGAAGAGAGAAAAACATGAAGAAATCATAGGAACAGCTCAGCAAAAAAACAAACAAAAAAAACCTGCCATTATTCCTTCATGCTGTTAATGTCTTTAATTTTTTTTTCATTCAACAAACAGTTCATATAGTGACCATGATTATCAAGCCTAAAAAAAATCAACAAAAAACACTGTAAAAATAGCATTAATGCAAGAAAAGAACAGTCTATACATGGTTTAGGACAAGATGAGCACGAGTAAACAATGACAGAGTTTTAATTTATGAGTGAATTATTCCTTGAAGTCAAGGTTGTCAATCTTTTAGATGCCACGGACAATAACAATGATGATAATCATCCGCATGTGAGGGACCCCATCCTAAAATTTAAAAGGCAATTTTATAAATAAACATCTATAAATATTTTAATCTAGAAACATCAAACTTAAGTGAAAAAGGTATATTTTAAATATGCATAAAATATTACGTGTAAAATATTTAGTTGCTATTACATTATATCATTGCATTTCTTCTTACTGCAGTGTTGTACTGTTTGATGTTTTATTTATTTAAATCAAATTGTATTTTGTTTTATTAATGTAGATTAATTTTAGTAATTTATTCACACACTCAACTTGTTTATTTATTCAATTATCAATGTATTTATTTATTTTATTCATTTGTATTTATTATAGTAATGTATTTATTTTAATCAAATATTTTTTATTTATTCAGTTATCAATTTAATTATATAAATCACATTTTATTTATTTTTTAAATTATACTTATTTAAATAATTTATTTTTAATCAAATATTTTTGTTTATTTATTCAATTTATTTTATACATTTTTACTTTAGTAATTATTATTTTTAATCAAACATTTTTATTTATTCAGTTATCAATGTACTTATCTATTTAAATTAAATTTTATTTATTTCACTAATTTATATTTATTTTATTAATCAATGTTTTGTTTATTTATTAAGTTATCAATGTATTTATTTAAATCAAAAATATTTATTTTTAATGTACATTTATTTTATTTATTAATTTGATTATTAATTGTTATTATTCATTTTTAATTAAACGTTTTTGTTTATTAATTTGTTATTTATTTATATATGTACACTGTTCCAGAACAGATGCACATGCAGTTCTCATATTGTGTTTCCAGCATGCAAACTGTGCTGCGTCAATTTCTCTCAAGGTCCAAATAATTTGTTCGGCTCTTCACAGAAAACAAATTAAATTGCTTTTGCCAGAGTCCACAGAAAATGTTCATACATATTTCATCAGGGACGCCCTAATCATGACCGGAATGAGAAAAACTGTGTCTGGCAAAACAAGAAGAGCAGCGAGATTCCTCATGCTAAACACTGATGACTTTAACTCATCCGAACTGTCAGAGATTCGCTTCCCAAGGTCGCTATCAACTGATGCATTTGTCTTACAAATTAACAACTCTGATTCTCCAAAAGAAAAGAAAATTCACTATACACTGGAATGGTCAACATTTGTATTAAAAATCACCTTAAAGCAGCAAAATATTTTGAATCAAACAGCATTTTGAGCGAATCGGATCAACAAATCACTCATGAAGTCGGTTAGGTTTCGTTCCTGAATCAATCCGTTTTTCTGAATGAATCTGATGAATCAATTACGAAATTACTCATTTATAAAGACAGTGCACCATACTAGTATTTCTGCTGTATCTTTATATGAAGTAGTTTGCTATTATGCTAGTCCGAATTAAACGACTCACTTGTTTCGTTCCTGAATCAATCAAATTCAATCACATTTTTTTTTATTACAATCATAGACATACATACAAAACGAATACAAGTGAACACAGATACATACAGTAGGTGTTGCCAGGGTCCTGAATCAATCAGTGTTTCCGAACATATCTGTTGAATGACTGACTGAATGACTCACTAATAAAGACACTGGCTGAATTCAGAACAGCATATTACCATATTAATCTTACTTTTTTTTGGCCTAATTTTAGTATGCTATGTTATCATGCAATTCTGAATTTAAACTAATCACTTGTTTCGTTCCTGAATGAATCAGTGTTTCTGAGCGAATCTGTTGAATGAATGATTCAATTACTCACTTGCTTGCCGCCACCTGTATGAAAAATGCCCCTGTATGAGTTTTTTTTATTATTATCGATATCATATGATAAGCGAAATCACACGAGCAGCGAGAGCTATATCACACGAGTGCTGTTTTGTCCCGAATAGCACGAGTGCAAACGTGATTTTATTCTCAACAGATGAGAAGTTAATATTGTGTTATATTTTAAACACAATATTGTCTGTTTTTGCTCAGTTTTTCCAACGAAAATATTAGCTGTAAAGCCACAGCTGAACAGTTGTGCGTCTTTGAGCAACACAGCAGTGATTCGTTTCTGAATGAATCCGTGTTTTGAACAAAAACCAATGATTCAATGGCCCATTCATAAAGAGAGCTGTTTACTTCATTCCTAAATGAATCGGCAGTTTGAACGAATCGAATGAATAAATGACTCTAATAAATAAACTAATAAAGACATGTACCGCCACCTACTGGCGTTTCTTATATTTCTTTAAATTCTTATTTAGAGTATCATCTCATTAAATAAATAAATAAAAGTCTTAAATAGATAGTTCTGTCATCATTTACTCACCCTCGAGTCGTTTCAAACCTTTATGAGTCTTTTATTTTGTGGAACTTAAAAGAAGGTATTTTGAAGACTGTTGGTAACCACACCGTTTGAGTTTCATTGTATGAACAAAAAATACTGAGCTGTTTCTCAAATTATCTTCTCTTATGTTCCATAGTTTATGTTAGGCCGCTGTGTAGTCTAAATGTGTGATAAATATTATGTTGAATCAAATAATATATCTCTTTCTGAAGCTACTTTTTGTAATGTCTGATTGATTTTTCATTTAACACAATTATGGTTTTAAATGATCTTTTGGGGGTATTTTTACAGCCAAATTTAATTTGCGATTAATTAGATTAAAAAAAAAAGTTAATTGATTGACAGCCCTAATATATATATTTTTATGTGTTTTTCATCAAATGTGACACATGTGAACGTATGGAATGAAACATATGAAGGGCAAAATACCTTTTTAAATGATTTTAAAATATATATTTATATTTTTTAAATACATTTTCCAAAATATACAAAGAAAATGGCCAAAAAATATATTGTCATAAAATATATTTGCATAAATATATTTTGAAACCTATTTTAGCAAATATACTTTTGGCCATATTTTAACAATTTTTTTAATATATTAAAATTTATCTATTATTTTATTTAATTAATTTTTTTATTTTATTTTATTTTATTTTATTTTATTTTATTTTA
>NW_015508487.1:12715-13630 GCF_001515645.1 Sinocyclocheilus grahami | reverse complement strand
TCTGTCTGTCTGTCTGTCTGTCTGTCTGTCTATTAATAATATGATATTAATTATGAATATCAAGTAACAGCAAAAATGCCCACCCCCAATGTATTTGCAGCTATTTGTGCTGCAATGCAAGTGTGCAGTGATAAATCATCTCACATGTTAACCAGGAAATCAGGATGCAAATAATATTTCTTCATTTACTGTACTGTACGTAATCTTATTTTTTTTTAAAGCTTCAGTCGCTGTACCATGAATGAGAAAAATGATTACATTCACTGATCACATTATACAGGTTAATAAGTGTTACGTTACTTATTTCATAAAAGAGTCCATAACAAAATAACACCCTCAGTATTTGTGTTCAAGCACCTGGGTGCGCATCTAAATAGTCTGTCAACTTACGACGAGTTATACTCGCGTCGTGGAGTGTCCGTGCGGGAGGCCCGTGCTGCTCGGGGTGCTGTTCCCGAACGCGTTGAATGGGTTGTGATACGACGTCTGCATGCCGGCAAAAGAGCTGGGAATCATGGTGATGGTGTTCGGCGTCATGAGCGGCACGTCGTCGGGCGAGCGGCGCAACGTGAGCGCGTAATCCGGAGGACAGGTCAGCCGAATCATGTCGTGGCCTTGCAGCGAATCGCAGTCGTGATCATGGTCAAGCTGCTTCATCTGCAGGGACATCAGCTCTTCGCTCGGCACGCGGGGAATGTCGTTAGCGAGATTTCTTGGTGGACTGTGCCTGCGACTCGACTCCAGCCGGTGTTTGTCCTTCTTGTAGTAGAGCGCCGCAAATGCCAGGATGTTTAAGAAGAGCAGAGACGCACCGACGGCGATCGTCACGCTCAGCTCGGTCGAATAATCTCGCGCTTCGATGATAACCGTCCCGTCGCCGTGCTCGGATGTCTTCTGCTGATCCGACATCTGTTT
>NW_015508487.1:3707-7124 GCF_001515645.1 Sinocyclocheilus grahami | reverse complement strand
AAACACAGAGACAGCTGAGAGATCAGGAAACGCTGCAGTGGACACGTTTGAATATTCACAGGATTTTAGGCTGTTGGACACATGCACACATCTATAAGAGATTTATCTGGGATGATGCACATTTCGCTACTGATTTAGAATCACTGAATTAACTAAAACTAAAACAAACAAACAAACAGACAATAAATGTGTGTGTGTGTGAGAATGTATGTGTGTGTGTGTGTGTGTGTGTGTGTGTGTTAGCTTGAGTGAGAGAGAGCGTGATTAAAAAACTGTCCAAGGCTTTTGTTTGCAAGCACGTACATATGTGAACATGATCAACATGCTCCTGAACACTAATAGTTTCTATTACTTTCATTCTTTCCCTATGTGTGTGTGTGTGAGTGAGAGTGTGTGTGTGTGTGTGTGTGTGTGTGTGTGTGTGTGTGTGTGAGAGAGAGTGTGTGTGTGTGTGTGTGTGTGTGTGTTTGTTAACTGAAATAAAAGAAAACGTTAAAAAAACCTTTAACTTCAAGTACTTAGATAACTAAAACTAATAAATACAATGAATTTAAAATGAAGAAAACCACACACACACATACACACACATATATATATAAGACATATATTAAAAAGACAAAACAATAAATATTTGTTAACTGAAAATTGTTTTTTTCCCTTTATAGTTTAATTTAATAAAGTAGTAAACAAACGAAAATAAAAATGAATAAAAACGTTAGCAATTATAGAATATATAAATTCTATAATTCATAAATAGATAATATATCTAATAGATATAATTAAAAAAATAGATATGCCTAAAAACATAAAATTACTAAAACTTTTAAGTAAAATGAAAACATAAAAAACTAAATCAAGATATTTATAAAAACTAAAATAGCATATCAATGATACTATTGATTGACTACAATATGTATTTGATATACAATATGAAACTTAAACTAAAAAACATAAAACAAAATGTTAACTGAAATAAAATAAAATACTAAAAAAAGGATTTCAGTCATCAAGGCAACATTTCTGATTGAAGCACTTAACTAACTAAAACCAAAACTGAAATAAAAATAGTTAAAAACTATATAGACATTTAAAAAAAGATAATAAAAACGAAATTAATTACTTTAAAATTAAAATGAATACAGAAAATACAAAAACTAAAATAAATATTAATACAAAAAACTCAATAACAATAATAATATTATTATTATTGATAATAATAATAATAATAATAATAATAATTTAATACTTATTATGTGTCCTAACTGTCAAAAATCCTTTTAAAACCTCTATTTCATGTCATATATGTCATCATACTGTATTTATATATATAGCATATTAAATTTAGATGTAGAAAGATATATCATTTCCAAAAATCCCAAGCTGCTGCACTAGCTTCTGCAATGAAAAATAATGCAGGTATTTCTCCAAACAAAACACGCTGCAAAACTGTTATAATGAACATTAACTCTTTAATTGTCTGTTCGTTTCACTGGTCTTCAGCGGTTACGCCACGTCTGAAATCACCCGCACTCGTTCTGAATGCAAGTATCAGGAGAAGCTCAAGATATGAAACGACAAACTCAATTCCCCTTCGATCTGCGCTCGAGGATCAACACTATATGCGTTTAGACTTCCTTCAGCTCCAGTACGTTCACCTGGAAAAAACTAAAGTGCAGTGGATGCACAAGAGCTTGATTGTCTGTATGTTCTTTATTGATGGGCTTCATCCATCATGAGGATGCTGCATTATTAATTCCAGTGCACAAATAAAAAGCGCTTTGGCTGACCTTCACCTGTGATGCATATATCTCCTGACTCCAGGCCAGCGCTTGAGAAAGGTTAATTGAAGTCCTCGTCGGTGATGTAGGACTTTCGACTGGGCAATTTATTCCTGAGCAATAAACACAGCGGAGCCCTTCAATGAGCCATGCAGCCCAAAAGCCTCGGATGCTCTACACCTCGGAAAGTGGCTGCTTATCTATGACGGCGGAGCAGCTAAACGAGCTCTTTAACATCTGATGTCTAATGAGATGGATTCTGATGTCTTCTGTTTATTTTCTGGCAAAATGCCGTGAGCGAAGCAGCATTCATCACGCAATAAACGCACCTTGTGTTGCTTGTTTTCTCAACACTGAATCTGTCAGAGACGTGTTAAAGGCGGCTCAATTCAGTTCAGTTAATGTTTCATTGTTTGGCGTTGGTCACGATGCAAATCTTTGCAAAGCAGCGTCACAGAAAATGAAAGTTTCTACATTAGATTTAGGAGTTTATCAGTGGTGATTATGTCAAGGTGATGTCCTCATGGCAGAAATGTACAGTTAGTTAATGACATGTGTTCAAACAAACACTACAAACAGCAATGATTATATATTGCGATCAAACTTATAGGAAAATTTGGTAGGTCAGATGAGAAGAATTATTTACACTATGAAAATATTAAATATTGTGCATATTCACCATAAAAATAAAAAATAGCATTTTTGTTACTTAAAATAAAATAAAAGCTAACTGAATTTGAAATAAATTTGTTTTATTTCAGCATTTTCTCATTTTCATTTAGTTTAACTGGAAATACTAAAACAACTCAAAATAAATAAATTAAAAGCATTTATTTTTAACAAAATTAAAATATGTAATAAAATCTAATTCAAAATATTAAAAGATATTAACACCATTTTCTACAAAGTGGCAAGAGAAGTTTAAATGAGAAGATAAATTATTTACACTATAAAAATATAAAATATTGTGCATATTCACTTGTGCAACTGTGCAAGAGACCAGGGTTATATATATATATATAGTTATTAATATAAAAATAATACAAATTACAAAACACAAAAATTACTATTATTGTTAACCAAAACTACAACTGTTACCACACACAAACATTGTTGTTACTTACAATAAATATTAACTGAAATAAGATCAATTAAAAAACTAAATTAATAAAATGAAATGATTTTATTTCAGCTAGGCAACATTTCTCACTTCTTACTCCACACATCTATCAAATGTGTTTTCTAGTGTATTTCTTTAACTTCTCAGGTAATATCAATGGTATGAACTATTACAACAACAGTGGTCACATATACATATTTATTTACTTGTTTGATCAAAATTATTGCTAGGGACAGTTTAGTAATCGCTGGATATTGGTAGGAGCATGTCATAGCGTCTCTACTAAACTCTAATCCCTTGTACTTTAGTATCAGTGACATACTATTATGCTATTCTACTATACTATACTACTATAGTTTTTGTTAATATTATGAACTAGATTTAATTATTATATTATATTTTGTTTTTACTTTCATTTTAGTTAGAGTTTTATTAATTTAGCTGTTTTGTCATTTTTTTAAATGTCGGTCTGTCTGTCTGTCTGTCTGTCTGTCTATCCGTCTGTCTGTCTGTCTATCC
>NW_015508487.1:3379-3671 GCF_001515645.1 Sinocyclocheilus grahami | reverse complement strand
CCGTCTCTCCTTCTTGCCTTCTTTCCATCCGTCTATCCGTCTGTCTGTCTGTCTGTCTGTCTGTCTATCCGTCTATCCGTCTGTCTGTCTGTCTGTCTGTCCGTCTATCCGTCTATCTATCCGTCTGTCTGTCCGTCTGTCTATCTATCTGTCTGTCCGTCTGTCCATCTGTCTGTCCATCTGTCTATCTGTCTGTCTGTCTGTCTATCCGTCTATCCGTCTGTCTGTCTGTCTATCTGTCTATCCATCTGTCTGTCTGTCTGTCTATCCGTCTATCCGTCTGTCTGTCTAT
>NW_015508487.1:0-566 GCF_001515645.1 Sinocyclocheilus grahami | reverse complement strand
ATTTTTACAGTATTTGTGATCAAATAAATGCAGCCTTGCTGAGCATACGAAACTTTTAAACAGTAGTGTATTTCAGTTAAATTCAGGATCAGTTCAGTTTTTACTGTACAGTTTTGCTCCAAAGCAACATTTTAGAGAATATAAAGTAAGAAAGATGAAAAGAGAAGGGATGAAAAACAACGATCTGAGGATGTAATGGACTTTCAGCCTTCAAACGAGCTCTGTTATCCGCAATCGCCAACACCTTCTGAGCACTTCAGTCCCTTACGCCCGTCTTTGTGACAGAAGTATTTAGCCTTGAGATTACATGAAATATCAGCTGAAAGGCTGAGACACTGCGGCATGCACACGAGACAGAGCTCGTTCAAACAGATCCTCCAGACGCCGTCGAGTCTTTATGTGGCTTTGTCTGATGTCGTTTCTCCTCGGACCTCCAGCCTTGAGTCCATCTGTCCCTGCTGGATCGTTTTGCCCATAAAAACACTCTATGGAAATCTCTGAAGCACTCGAGACAGAGAGACGAGACAAGGATGTCCAGGCCTTGGGTGAGAGATATCCTGCAGCCA
>NW_015508486.1:29231-29832 GCF_001515645.1 Sinocyclocheilus grahami | reverse complement strand
TTTACCTAAATGCAACATCAGTTTGTTTTCAGAGAGCCAGTCTCTGACCTTACAAAGCTCCTTACCTAAATGCACTTGTATCCTTCCAACATCCTTATCTGAAATTACTAAAGCAGAATCATCAGCATATAAAAACAAATTACAATCACAAACTGCTTGCATGTCATTAATATATAAAAGAAACAAAAGAGGGCCTAAAACACTTCCCTGAGGGACTCCATTTTCAACAAACGTTTCCTCAGAAAGAACCCCATCAATTTCTACTCTCTGAACTCTCCCAGTTAAATAAGAATTCAACCAGGCTATCACTTTACTTGAAAAACCCATGACACTTAACTTATCTAAAAGTATTGAATGATTTACAGTGTCAAACGCTTTCTGGAGGTCTAAAAGTACCATACCACACATTTTACCTTCATCAATCTGCCTTCTTATAAACTCTGTTAAATAAAGTAAAGAAGTATCAGTCGAATAAGATTTCCTAAAACCTGACTGAAAATCATAAATTAAACTGTTCTTACTTAAATACTCATACATCTGTTTATACACAATTTTCTCTAAAATTTTTGAGGCCACATTAAGAATGGAGATTGGACGATAG
>NW_015508486.1:20721-22355 GCF_001515645.1 Sinocyclocheilus grahami | reverse complement strand
TATATAGACTAGTAGCAGTAAAAAAACAGAATAGAACCGAGATTTATCAGTCCTCATATGCAGTAGAAATGTGAGAGAAACCAGTAGTGTGCATTATTGAGGAAGAGAAATCCTGAAAGGCTCCTTTCTCAGTCCAAACACCTTAGTCTTGAGTGTCACAAGGGAATTGAGAGTATTTGGGAGATCTGAAACTGCCTGAGACTATCTGATACCGTATGGACATGCGACTTTTTGGTTTTTGTGGTAGCTTGTGCCACTCAAACTGCTTTAGTTTTATTCTCTTTCTCCGCTACAGCCTCTGCGCTGGATTGCGAAGAGTAGTTTTTCTTGTGAGCCACTTCCCTACTGGCTTCTGCTCTCAGTCACTGGACTCTTACTCAATCTCATCTCTTTATATAGCTTACAAGGAAGAAAGAGTCTATGGGGAATTAGTTTCTCTCACTATTATTAAATAGTTGGAGAGCATGTTAGACAAGTGAGGAGTCTGGGGTTTTGTGTAAAGTTCTGCTCTCACGTTCATCCATCAGAATGTTATTTCTGGACTTTATATGAAAAAAAAAGTGTTTATGTAAGAGTTTAGGGATTATTTGGAGCTCTAATTTTGCGTTGGACCTAGAACATTCCCTTGATGTTTTACACCAAAATGTAGAGACACACCTTTCAGCAGGCTTTCTAAATCCAAGCCATTTATCTGTACTAAATATTTAATATGTCAGTTGCCCTTTGAAACCGATGATTAAGATTGAGAATTAACACCCTAATGTTGTTTAGGCAACAGAACCCACTGTTTAGTTCGATTGTAGATTATTGTGACTGATCGGGGTAATAAGATAATGGAAATAAAGTACAGGGTTTCAAACAGAAATGTCAGGAACATTAAAGGGCTGTGCTTTGTGCGGAGAACAAACAGAGCATTAATCAATGAGCTTTGACAATCATTGAGCTTTTAGTGATTCAGTATAATGTTATAGCACTGTTATGTTTTTCAGAGGAGGTTCTAGGGTTATATAAACACTTGAAGAACACAGGAAGTACTTCAGATGCTTGAAGGTCATCTTGACATAGAGTATGTGCAGTGTTATGAACTCTGAGATCTCAGGTCTTTTCTGAACACCACATGTTTGGTTGTTAGAATATTATTCTATGAATATGAGATGTGTTCTCATTGGCTGGTGAGGGTTTTTACAGTGAGGGCTCAAGCAGTTCGGGTTTTCCTGCAGTGTAGTGGTTGCAGCACGGCTCTGCATGCGCCAGTGCTGAAGAAAGATATCATGGCTGTGTGCCAATATTTTATGTGGGTCGGGGATTACATTCAACAGGTATTGCTGCTGCTTGGTCCAGCAAAACTAACACTTCTCTGATTTCTCGGACTTCTTTGAAAGTAGATATTGTTTATGTTCATATTCAAATTCAGAACCTTTTAAGATGTAATGGCCCATTTTAAAAATGACTTTTTATACTTTGTTTTAAATAAAAATTGTAAACATGCTACAATAAAAATCTAATTGGTTAACTATAAGTTATCTTACCAAGTACAGTAAAAATAACTGGTAATGATTTAACATTGCATATGTCATTAAAAAAAATAAAATATACAGTATAATTTACAGTGAAAAACAGTAAATAAAAAAAAA
>NW_015508486.1:16801-17818 GCF_001515645.1 Sinocyclocheilus grahami | reverse complement strand
GGTTCGTAAAGGAACTGCAGGGGGTTTGTGAGTTTAATGAAAAGCAAGTAATTAATTAAATCATAAAAATGGAAAATTAAAACAAATCATTTTAAAATAACATAAATCAAAATAAAACACTTACTAAAATGTTTTATTTTATTTGTTTACCTGCATGTCATGTGACCATTAACAGTGAACATGCAAATGTGATACTTAATTATTAAATAATTATTACTTTAAATAGTTATATTAGGTGAAAGAGGTTCGGCTGACAAAAAAGTTTGTGAATCCCTGCATTACATGTAAATAAGAAATAACTTGAATTTGTGCATCTTAATGTGTTTGAAAGACAAAAGCCTTCCAAAGACAAAATAATACTTGATTAAATAACCCTCTGATTGATAATTCAATTAAAAATGAACGTTTTCATCAATAGTTGATGTAATGTTGCAATTCTAAGAAAACACTTCTTAAAACTGAAATGATTTCTGTAAATCCAGTGGTCAAATGCTGTGTAGCCTCTCAAATGTCTGTGTAATTATAGCCACCTGACTTTTTGGGTGAACTATCCCTTTAAATGTCCTGGATATCTCCCAATATCCACCTTGTTAAGATCTCATATCAGACAGAATAATTCAGCATCTTTCTATATGGCGTAGTAGACCTGTGAGATCATTTTTTAGGGATGCTCCAGACGCCCAACTGCAGTGTGCAGCATACAGCTTGGATGGACAGACATGGTTAGTGGGGCTATAATAAAGCAGGCCAAACATAAAAGCCTGTCATTAGCCTTTCACAGATGCCCATAGTGCTCCCAGATCGGTTGTGTGGCCGGAAGGGGTGAAAGGCCTGACCTGGGAGCTGCGGAGGATGGAGCCGGGCGTAGGGGGACGCTGCTCTCCTCTGATCTCAGAACAGCTCCTTCCTCCGCAGCTCCATTACCATGTCAATCCCAGGAAAAAAACAGAGCCTGCCTGGGCCCAGCAGTGTGCCGGATCCATATGGAGCTGCCGGGTCCTGGAATGAATAGTGAAT
>NW_015508486.1:9070-15733 GCF_001515645.1 Sinocyclocheilus grahami | reverse complement strand
AGTAATAGAAATTCACTTTCATGTTTCATAATCACCTCATTCTCAGGTTATTTCAACATTTAGTTACACAGACATACAGAAGCCATTTGTGATCTTCACAAAATCTGTTTTGAACTACAAGCTTGCGGCCAATTGCATTTAAATTAAAGACAGTGCAGAAGGACACAATAGAACACCACCAGGCTTTTGGGCCATGGCCTATTCAGTGAATCCTAACAGGAAAAGTCTCTGATAAATTATTTTATTAGATCTCATTTTTAATGATAGGTATTACTGAGGTACTAATTTCAGTAACACTTTAGTTTACAGTGTTGATTTACCATCGTAATAACAGTCAGTTATGCATAATTACATGCAATAAAAGCATCAACCAAATCTTAATCCTAACCCTAAACTTGCCTATGGTTCTTTAATATTGTTCAGTACTTAAATGTACAATTACACTGTAACAAGGACAGCGTAAGTAACTCTAATACTTATAAATTAACTATTAATTATAGATGATCTTTATTGTGGTTACACTTTATTTTAAGGTGTCCTTGTTACAGTATAATTATACATTTAAGTACTGAGTAATATTAATTACTACATGTACGTACTATATGGTCAGGGTTAGGATTATGGTTACTTGCATGTAATTATGCATAATTTATTGTTATTATAATAGTAAGTACATATAACGTGTAACAAGACACCGTAAAATAAAGTTTTACACTGTAAAAAAAAAATCTGTACAATTTACGGTAAAACAACTGGCAGCTGTGGTTGCCAGAATTTTACCGTAAAAAATACGGTAGCAACATTTTAGGTTTTACGGATTTAACTTAAATTTAAATACCGTAATTTCATTAGCTGATATAATATTATTATATCAACTTATGGAAGTACTGAAATCTGTTTTGTACCTTTGTAATACACTGATAACCACCAAAAGCCAATCACAAGCAGCATTTAAATACTAACATATATAGAAGGTGCCACAGTGTCATTCACACAAACACTAAACACTATCATTGTAACACACATGAAACTGAAATAATGCAATAAACATTAATTTAACAACATTAGATGTAACATACAACCCTAACATCAAATGTGAAATGTAACGCAGGGAATTCTAGGAATGTCATTTTACGGTTATTCTCTGTAAATTATACGTTCTTTTTCACTTAGATTTTTTTGCACCCTCAGATTCCAGATTTTCAAATAGTTGTATCTCGGCCAAATATTGTATATCCCAACAAACCATATATCAATGGAAAGCTTATTCATTCAGGTTTCAGATGATGTCGCAATTTCAAAGATTGACCCTTATGACTGGTTTTGTGGTCCAAGGTCACAAATGTTGTTTAAAATGGACTTACATGAAGTTTAATCATTTCACACTGTAGGACCCTGCTTATCACGTAGACTACAGTCACCTGTTAGTCCGGTCAGTGTCACGTGGAGCTGGGCATTTTGACAGTGGGCCACTCAGGCTGTGTGTAATGGCTGAGCTCCTGAGATTCACATAGCATCTGTGAGGGTAGCGGACCTCCTGCCATCCAGTTCAGTCCAACCTGAGCGGCAGACTGCAAGGAGAGGGCAGATGGGCCGAAGATCAAGTCCTACACGCTTGTCAACTGTCTCTCTCTTTCTTTCACATATCTGTCTGTCCTGTTCTTATGTCAAACCTGTCCAAAAATGTAAGGGTTCTAAATGAAAAACTGAGTGTTGTTTCTTTTGAAAACTTTACATTGAAATTCCCATTGAATATATTTGAGGGATCCAGTTGGTGGGAAACGCACCCCTCATGCTTTCCTGAGAGAACTGAATATTGTCCCGTTACAGATAGCACAGAATTGTTTTTGTCTTTGATTTCGTTGCCCCCCTCCCTCCTCTTAGCAGAAACGTGGTCAGTGGTGTCATTACTGTAAATCAAAAGCCTCTTTGGCATTATCTAGTTCCCCTTCTGGCTCTGTAGGTCAGAACAGATGTTGGAAAAGAGGACAAAATGGATCTCCCCCCACAGAGAGAAGCTTTTCTTGCCATCGCTAATAGAGACTCCTTGAAATGCTAATGTCCACAGTGAATGTGGCCCAGGCTTGCATAGAGACGGTGGGAATACACTCTGATCCCTGCAAACCCTCTTTTGTCATAAGACTACTGAAATATGCACTGTAAAGAACATCTGAGACCTCGGTGAGATGAAAACATTTGAGCAAAGAATCACAAAAGAGCAAGGAAACATTACCTCAAATCTGCCCCACACATGGAGTATGGCTGTGTGCAGGAATCCCAACAACCCACACCTGCGATAGTACACCACAAAACATTAATATTATAGACACATGTCACTTCGTAATATTGTAGTGATATCAGCTTGTACAATAATAATAATGCATAACTATAATTTAGTTTTTTAAAGGAAAAGTTCACCCAAAAATCACCTCAAAAAGTGTTAAGTTTAAGTCCAACCGTAGTAATTGGAACTCCCTAGGCAATCTAATAATACCCCAGCAACCACCTGTTAATGTCGCAACAACTACTTAGTCCCTAACAACGCCTCTAGCAGCCAGAAAAACCCTGGTGACATTCAAAATCTCCCTAGCGACCACTCAAAACATCCTAGCAGCAACCTAGGAAAACTCTAGCTAAAACCCATGTCCTAGCAACCACAAAGCAGTACCTTAGCAACCTCTTAAAACTCCCTAGCAACCACTCAGAACACTCTAGCAACCTCCTAGAACTCCCTAACAACCACCGATGTCCTAAGGTGCGTCTCCATCAGCTTTATAGTACAGTAGTCAGGACACTGATCAGGGAGTCAGCCATTTTAAGGGCTATCTCAATCGCTAAATCTTTCCAGTGCATTGGAACGCTCGCTCCCTGAGAAATCCCACAATGCACCGCAAAAACTAGGGAGCATCGATGCTCACTATGCTCTCTTACTCCGAAATTACATCACATTTCTGAAGCCCGAAACATAAACCACACGAGCCAACTACATAAATATAATGACACGTGATAGAAGATTTGAAAAGACAAACCATTTATTTCAGCATAAACACACATCACTAGATGGGTAATAAACACATCTAGTTAACATTTATCATTAA
Organism: Sinocyclocheilus grahami; assembly: GCF_001515645.1. Classification (NCBI taxonomy): domain Eukaryota; kingdom Metazoa; phylum Chordata; class Actinopteri; order Cypriniformes; family Cyprinidae; genus Sinocyclocheilus; species Sinocyclocheilus grahami. The sequence continues at coordinate 12,635 of NW_015508486.1, read as the reverse complement.
TATTTGGCTGAAATGTTGTAAGAACATGTAAAAGAACAATGTGTTTAAAGAGAATAAAAAATGATATCAAAAAGAGATTGGTCCTGCCTGTTGTTGATTAATTACAGTGGTGACGTTCTACAATGTTGTCCGTTGACATTGTACGTAGTCATGTCACCAGAAATTGAGTAATCACTGTCCCAATATGCAGTAAGCCAGGGAACTTGACCGAATTTGTGTACACGATATACTGATTTACGAGCTCGGGAGCTTGGGAGCTGATTGAGACGCACCCCTAGTAACAACCTAGAACACCCTAACAACATCTCTAATAGCTAGCAAACCCCTAGTAACATTCTAAATCTCATTAGCAACCACGCAGAACATCCTAGCAACAACCCAGAACACCCCAGCAATGCCTCTAGCAGCTAGCAAAGCCCTAGTAACATTCTGAATCTCCCTAGCAGCCACCCAAAATATCCTAGGAACAAACAAACAATGCCCTAGCTAAAACAAACACCCTAGGAACCACGCAGCAATGCCCTAGCAACTAACCAGAACACCAATTTACTACAACTCATTAGCAACCACCTAGCAATATTCTAACAACTACATAGAACACCCTAACAACGCCTCTATCAGCTAGCAAAGCCAGAGTAACATTCTAAATCTCCCTATAACCACCCAGAACATCTTAGCAGCAAACTAGCAATGTCCTTAGCTGAAACACAGAATAGGATGTAGTTACTAGGGCTTTGCTAGGTATTAGAAGCGTTGTTAGGCTGTTTTAGGTTGTTGCTAGGATGTTCTGGGTGATTGCTTGAGAGATTTAAAATGTTACTCAGGCTATTTTACTTTAGTTTTTGCGTAAATGTGTAACTTTTAACTTCAGTAAACATTAAGTCATTGGTTCTCACATGAAAGCCTCTTATTTTCCAGAAAGGTAAAGTTAAACACAACTGTTTATTTTTGCTTTCTTAACAATTAATTTTTTCAAAGCATTAAATTTTTTTGACACTTGTTTTTCTCCGCACTGACACCCTTTCTCTTTAGCACAGATTTGTTTCTCTCTCACACACACAGACGCGCTGGTGTCCCCAGCAGCAGCTGGTGGAGGGAGTTGAGCAGAGCCCTTCTAAAGCCCTGCTGCAGAGGCCATGTGGACACTTTAAAGCTCTTCTCTGCAGCCTGTGAAGTTGTTAAGGAGCTCTGCAACACTGGCGACTGGCGCTGTGAATTTCATGCCAGCTGTAGCGCACAGCCCCCTCCTTCTGTTTCTGTCTCTTTTCTTTCATTCTATCTATCACTGCGCACTCTGTGGCAATAGACGTCCCCTCGCACTTCTGTTGTGGCCAGCCAGACACAGGATTTGCACGGCTCTGTGTTTATGCGTAATAGTGAAGTCCATCTGGCTACAGGAGGGATTTTTTTTTTTACCTGTGCTCAGTACTGAGAACTGTTCTTGCGGATCAGACACAGTGGCCCCTTTACACCTGGAATTAACATGTGATTTGTGTCTGGTCAGTATGGAAGCCCCAGTTTTTCTGCCACTGAACTTAAAAAAAAAAAAAAGTACTTTTTTTTGCAGTTGAGAGTTTTTTCTCAAAATTGCATGATATAAACTCGCAGTTGCAAGAAAAAAGGCAACATTGCAAGATATAAACTTGCAGTTCTGAGAAAAGAAGTCAGAGTTGCAAGTTTATCTTGAGAAAAAAATATTGTGAGAAAATAAGTCGGAATTGTGAGATAAAAAGTTGCAATTGAATTTCTTTCTTTTTTTTTCTTTTTCTTTTTCTTTTATTCAGTGGTGGAAAGAAGTTTCCATAGGATAGCATGATATTCCTTTAGCTGGATTTGATATTTTCCTTTAAATGCACCTCATTCAATTATGCAACCGAATGCTTATCAAGAAAGAGAAAAAAAATAATGGGATATACAGTAGTTCATTAAACCCAGTATCTGATGTCTTTATTTTTACATTGCGAGAGCAGAATAAAAATAAAAGACAATGAAAATGCATTAGCATACAGCTTCATCAAATGTGGTCAGGAACTGTTCTTGACCATCTCAAAATGTGGTTTGATTGTTCCAATCACAATGCATCTTGGGTGTATTCACACCTGCCTTTTCATGTGGTCAGGTGCTGTTCGATTGTGATCTGATCACCTTATGCATGTTAATGTCAGGTGTAAATGGGGCCTTTGAGTCCAGAGTTGTGGTTAGTGAATACAATATATGATGTTTGATCTGGTGTTTACGCTGAGACTCCACCATTTGTTTGTTTGTTTGTTTATTTTGACAAAAAAAAATAGTGAATACACTCTATTCGTCAAGGATAACACAATAAAGTTTAAAACAAAACTTATTTCCATTGTGGTCCTTGATGTAAAGCACAGACTTCACTCCCGGTAACAGGTATACTGGCACTGCATTATAAATACAAAAATTACAATAAAATTCCACATCTACAAAAATGTACAGTCACAAATAACCACATACGTAATACAAATTCATCAACAAAACAACCTACTTAAGGACAAACTTTTAGCTTTTAAACTAAAACTAACCATATTCGAAATACCTTTAATGTCCAGAGGTAACTTATTCCACAAAAGTGCCCCAGAATATCTAAAAGACCTACGACCATACATAGTTTTAAAACGACATAATGTAATATCCATGAGACTTTGCCTAGTTTTATAACAATGTTGCTCATTTACCCTAGGAAAAAATACATTAAAATATGAAGGAGCTCTGTTATTGATAATCTTATGTACCATTTTTAATTTAATATGTTCGAATCTGCTTACTATAGGTAACCAATCAAGACACTTAAAGTGGGAAACCTCCACATGTGTAAAACGACTAAACCCTAAAACTAACCTTATCAATTTATTCTGAGATTTTTGTAACTTATCCAACCAACCACAAGACAAATCAGACATCCAAGAAATACATGCATATTCGAAATGACATGACACTAAACATGATGCAAGTAATTTTATATTCTGTTTATCAAGGAAACTAACATGTCTGGCAAGAAATTTTGTCCTAGCATTAACCTTACCCAGAACCTTCATAGCCATACTTACACCACTTAAATCGTTGTCAAGGACACATCCAAGATAATTAACAGAAGTTCTATTTGATATTAAACAATCCCCAGCCTTAACAGACATCTTAGAAACCTTATTCAAATTATTTTTAGACCCAAATAATATGGATTCCGTTTTACCTAAATGCAACATCAGTTTGTTTTCAGAGAGCCAGTCTCTTACCTTACAAAGCTCCTTACCTAAATGCGCTTGTATCCTACCAACATCCTTATCTGAAATTACTAAAGCAGAATCATCAGCATATAAAAACAAATTACAATCACAAACTGCTTGCATGTCATTAATATATAAAAGAAACAAAAGAGGGCCTAAAACACTTCCCTGAGGGACTCCATTTTCAACAAACGTTTCCTCAGAAAGAACCCCATCAATTTCTACTCTCTGAACTCTCCCAGTTAAATAAGAATTCAACCAGGCTATCACTTTACTTGAAAAACCCATGACACTTAACTTATCTAAAAGTATTGAAT
>NW_015508486.1:2261-3442 GCF_001515645.1 Sinocyclocheilus grahami | reverse complement strand
ATATATATATATATATAGGGAGGGGCATAAAGTTAGCTCTTAAAATGAGGTCTTAGCTCTTTAGGGGAGGGGGGGGATATAACATCTCAGACAAGCATCAAATGTGTTGTAGCGCTATAATAGTACCTAGAATAATCATTAAAAGTGATGTTGTCCTCTCAAGCCCAGCTGTAAACACTGTATCGCAGGACATTGGGATGGTTTGCATCTGGACCTCACAGGGGAAAATCATTGCAGTGCCGCACCACGGTTAGATAAGATGGCACCTGGCCTGGCATAGACAGGTCACATGCTTCTTCTTAGAATCGCTAGAGATGAAAAATGCAAGTGAGAGAGAGTGAGTTCATTGTCCAAAAAAGAGAGCATGAATTGTACGCCCACAGCCCACAACAATGAAATCTCTAAACAAAGCAGCCAGGTGGTCAGTGCAGGTGGCCCAAACCTATAACTCAATAGGCTCAGTTTGATTACATCACATTGTAAAACTTGTTTGGTAAAGCCATGAAACATGATAATTCAGTAATAGAAATTCACTTTCATGTTTCATAATCACCTCATTCTCAGGTTATTTCAACATTTAGTTACACAGACATACAGAAGCCATTTGTGATCTTCACAAAATCTGTTTTGAACTACAAGCTTGCGGCCAATTGCATTTAAATTAAAGACAGTGCAGAAGGACACAATAGAACACCACCAGGCTTTTGGGCCATGGCCTATTCAGTGAATCCTAACAGGAAAAGTCTCTGATAAATTATTTTATTAGATCTCATTTTTAATGATAGGTATTACTGAGGTACTAATTTCAGTAACACTTTAGTTTACAGTGTTGATTTACCATCGTAATAACAGTCAGTTATGCATAATTACATGCAATAAAAGCATCAACCAAATCTTAATCCTAACCCTAAACTTGCCTATGGTTCTTTAATATTGTTCAGTACTTAAATGTACAATTACACTGTAACAAGGACAGCGTAAGTAACTCTAATACTTATAAATTAACTATTAATTATAGATGATCTTTATTGTGGTTACACTTTATTTTAAGGTGTCCTTGTTACAGTATAATTATACATTTAAGTACTGAGTAATATTAATTACTACATGTACGTACTATATGGTCAGGGTTAGGATTATGGTTACTTGCATGTAATTATGCATAATTTATTGTTATTATA
>NW_015508486.1:0-2251 GCF_001515645.1 Sinocyclocheilus grahami | reverse complement strand
CCGTTCTGTCACGGTGCGTGCGGGGAGATGAAGCGAGGACTCAATGGCTGGAGAAATGGTATTTTATTTTAGTAAAAAAACGAAACCAAAACAAACTCAAACCACCCCGAAGGGGAAAAACAGACAGGCAGAGCTAAAGCTGCACACATGCAGACACGAAACACACACAATGAGAAATGACGGATCAGCACAGGATGACAGACACAAGGAGAATAAATAGTAACCAAACGAGGAGGCTAACGAGGGAGACACAGGTGGAGCAACTAAAACAATAACGAGGTAACAAGATGGGAGGGGCCAGACAATAGACAGGAGAGAGCACATGGCAACAGACAAACACAACACAAGCCATGTGCTCCCAGAACACAGTCATCTGGTGGCCCTCCTGGGCACACCCGCTGAAGACTGTGACACTGCCATTATAAAGCTTGGAAGAGCCAGTACATTTTTTAATAAAACTCTGATTGTATTCATCTGAAAGAAGAAAGTCATAAACACCTGGCTTGAGGGTGAGTAAATTATGGGGCAATTTTAACTTTTGGGTGAACTATCCCTTTAATAAAATGTTACAGTCACTAAAACCACAGAATAAATTCACAAAATGTGCCAACAAATTAATAATTCATAGGAACAAATTATTTGTGGCCATTATATCTTTCTTTTTTTTTCAGATGTCATACATTTATTTTGGGGTGAAATGTCCCTTTAAATCTGCGACTAGTCTGTGACAAAAACCTCAGACTGTAGCCAACCAATTTCATCCATGTTGTTTGTTGTCAAGAATCCACTCTTGGATTAGAATGTGTGCTAAAAACATAAAGTGTTGCAGCACAGTATGCAGCAAAGTGGTTATAACAGAAAACAAGAAACTTTGTGCTCAAGATGGCTAGCATATCTGATAGTGTGCGCTAGCCTGTAGACATAGCTTTCATTACTATGAAAACATGAACAAATTTAGCAGCTTTTTCTGATTGGATAATGAATTCACTAACAAAAGTAGTTGATGTCTATCCAATCATGATAAAGGTGTGGGTCAACATGATTTCAGATGTATTCTTGGGTAGAAACACTCTCATTAGCTGTGTCGTAGCTCACAGTTCACATTCGCAATCAAGTCACCACACAGCTGTTTGCACCTCTCACGTGCTGCTCATGTGGATGAGAGCATCCGACTGTGGTGATGCACACACCTGTGAGGGTGCCGGAGATACAGGCCTATCACTGCATCTCAAACCCACACATGTCATGCGGTGCGTGTACACTTACACTAATAAAGCACATGTGACACATGTACAGTACAACTGCCTGTGTCACTTGACAATCTGGCACCATGCAAATCTGACACTGCTCTCTCAAGTCAAGCGATGGAAGCGTTCTCACTCCACCTGGCAGAAATCGCACATGTCGCACTTCTCCCTTCCCTTCCCCTCTCCTCCGATCCTTTCTCCACTCTGTATGAACAGACTATATGAGTGAAGGTGCTGTGGAAGAGGAGTATCTTCTCAGGACGGGTGTCCATCTGTCTTGCGGGGAATGGCTTCCTGTTTCTTCTTTCTTCCTTCAGCCACATCAGCAGGGGACAAGCTGCTCCTCATAGTCCATGCCAGCAGTAACTTCATTACACCAATCCAACCACATACCCCGCCACCCCTATTTATATGGAATTCCAGCAATCAATCTCTAAGATTTGTTTGTATGTGCTTGTTTGTTTTAATTGAAAAAAAAAAAAATATATATATATGTGATTTTAAATACATTTGATTTAATTGTAATGCCCTGTTTGGAAGCAATCATAGTGAACCTTCATTTGTTTGTGTGTTTGTATGCTTTTTAATTGAATTGAATTTATTTTAATGCCCTGATTAGCAGCAATCAGTAGAAATACAATGTGTGTGTGTGTGTGTGTGTGTGTGTGTGTGTGCATATACATGTATGTTTTACATTTTATTTTATGCATGTGTGTGTATACATTTTTATTTTATTACGTAAGATTTATATTTCATGCTTTAGATGTGAGAAGGCATCTGAGATCTATTAATAATTTGTGTTATTTATTTATTTAAATTAATTGATCACATTTATTTGAAGGAAACATATTTTTTATATATTTAAATATATTTTACATATATATTTTTTAGTATTAAAATTTTTATTTCATTTAATTTAATTTCATTTAATTTTATTTATTTATTTTATTTATTTATTGAGTCATTCAGCAGATGCTTTTATCCAAAGCGACTTACAAATGAGG
>NW_015508485.1:20121-22372 GCF_001515645.1 Sinocyclocheilus grahami | reverse complement strand
AACAAATTAGATTCCTTTTCACGCAAATTATGATTAAAGGGGTTCGATTATTGATTTAAAAAAAGTTATTTTCATGCAATTCCTTGTGCAATACTATGCTTTGATCTAAAAACACTTTTACTACACTGGATGATTTCAAAAATAACATATTTTGACATTTGCGTCATATAACCAGCTCCATATGTTTGGCTCTTCTGACGCAGTAAACTTGCTCAGTAGCATCCCCGGTACAGCATTACAATTGAGATATATGAAGCACTCGGGTGTGAGTCTTGTGAAATGAGTCACAATTTCAAAAAGGACTTGAAGACTGGCCTGTTTTAGGAAAAAAATTAACACACTTTTAGCGCCACCTACTGGACACTATGAATGCGATATTTTTGAACACATAATATACATGTGTGCAAAACACGATAGATGCATGGAGTTCTGCTAATTTGAGTGAGAAAACACTTCATGCATTGGAATGTGGTTATAGAATGCATTTTGTGTCAAAGCAATTGAAAACTTGACTGTTAATAAATTTAAAAAAGTTGTAAAACCTGTAATATGAAGTGCTACAACTATAGCAAATTCTATAATGTATCAGAAATGTGCTCTCTATGTTATAGGTTTGTCCTCTGACAGCACAGGCCCAATCTTGGCTCTGTAAGCTGTGTTTTCAGTAGTTTTAATCGTGTTTTCAGATGGCCAGGTTTGTTTTTTGAATGGTTAGGCTGTCGTCTGGACAGTAGCAGGCTGCAGTTTGACATGACGTCCAAAATAATAGCCCCAGATAAGGTTTCACACCTCCGACTTCAGTTTCTGAAAGCCATCAGTGATGTGTCCCAGCTCTCAGCGCTAAACTGTCATGACAGATGAGAGCCATCTCTCTCTCTCTGGTGCATGCTGGGAACGTCTGTGTGCGAGAACTCAGTGTGTTTGGTGTGCACAGTTGTTCATGCAAACAGACACGCTTTGTCTCGCACTGTTTTAAGAGCTTAGCAGGCCATGTGTCCATCCACATACACAAATGTAAGTCAAAGATGTGCTCTTAGTAGTACAAATGTTTTGTTGTGAATTTTAAGCATCTATTTTAGTATTTTTGCACTCTGAGTTTGCATTCACATTTTCATGTTGGTTTATTTCCTGTTAATGTTGGTTGCATGGTTTCTGTGTTCTTACTTGTGTCTTTAGTTACTTATTTTGTTCACCTGTGTCTTTTTAGTGCCTTGCTTATTTATAGTCACGGGTTTCAGTTCGGTTTTTGTCTCTGTATCTTCATGCAAAGCTGTTATGGTTTGGATTTCTCTTTCTGTATTGTTGTTATTCTAATTTTCCTACATTATCATTAGTAAAGCTGCAATTAATTCCTTGCGTCATCCACGACCATAACATCACATGTAAGTGACAATTTTAGGTATTCCCGCTGGATAAATCTAAATTTGCAACATTTTCATCTCAAATTTCTGTCATTGCACACAATAACTTTGTAAAAATTTGGCAGTGCCCCTACCGGTAGATGCTGTAACTACATCATCTGTCTCAAAAAAAATAAAAATAAATAAATAAATTATTTTCTTTCCACACAGTCATTTCACTTTAGATGTGTATTTATTTAAGCAACATACATACCACTGATATTTAATTATAATACAGTAAGTGCAAGCTCCAGAAAGACTAATCACATGGCATTTACAGTTCAGGTGAGTACAGTTCAGATATGAGCAAAAATTGCATAATTGCTGTTATTTATTGTTTTGGGCCGTAAAAAAGTGAAAGCCCCATTGTATTGTTAACCATGTGAGAGTGCATTCATGATGCATGCCTGAATTGAGAGCTCTCTGTGTTTTGAATGCAAAGGTTAAGGACATAAACGACTCTCTTATAGCCACATAAACAAGTAGCAGCACTATTCAGATTTCAAACCACAAGGTGAATACACAACAGTGTATCATGCAGTCTAAAATATGGAAAATAAAGAAAGGCCAAAGCGCCAGGCACTGAGCCGAGACGCAGAACCTGATATGAATGCAGATGGTGAGGCAGCATGTGAGGTGAGTGAAAATAATGATGTAGAATATGTAAATGAAGTGAACGGATCGACTAAAGTGATGGGAGTGAGAAAAAGAATCACGCTGGGAGTGTGTCAATGGCTAAAAAACTGTATAGATCATTTTAGAAAGATCTAGAAAGGTAACAAAGAGCGCATAAGGCTTTAATGACCCAGTAGCTTTTGATGTACACACACACACACACACACACACACACA
>NW_015508485.1:9949-12484 GCF_001515645.1 Sinocyclocheilus grahami | reverse complement strand
AAAACTTACATGTTGTGCCTTCAATGCGATGAAATTTTAAAGACATTTTTAAGTGTACTTGTTAAGGCCATTGCGTATCACTAATATTTCATTACAGTGCCTGATTCTTTTTGGAGGCTCTTAAAAAAGAATTGTGAAATACACTTTTGATTCCATTTCTGACTGCAGAGTTAATCGCTGTGGATTGAAGCATGAATGTGAATGTAATGTTTCACTGACTGCTGCTGTTCATGTCACTGCTGAGAATAACTGCTTGTAAAGGCTTTGAGACTGTGTGTGTTCTTGACATCTGTGTTGTCATGGTGTAATTTTCCCACAGAGCGATTAATCGCATGGCTTTTACAGCTCAGGTTATTGGCTCAAAAAGTCATGAGGAAAGATGGTATTGTGATGAATGGGAATGTTGACGCTCTTGCCCCAGGTAATGGTTTCCTCATTCCGTTCCTTTCTTCCATCTCTTCTCAGTCCTACAATTCTTCTTCTTGCTCTTTCTCGAGAGGCCTCATTTTCTTTGCTCTGGGTTTTCAGAGGTGACCCTTTCTATGCAGAGCGAAGTCATGACAGTGTTGTGAAAAATGTGCTGCGCGTGTTTTGGCTTTAACATTAGCTGGTGTTAACAGTTTTGAATCTTGCATAACAGAAAGTTGTGTATTTTGTTATTAAATGAATATACACAATGCATGCACGTAAATAATGAGGTGTTTAATAATTATTTTTAGAACACTAACCTTAATGTTTATAATTAAATTTTTTAAGGACCGCAATACTTTTCCCACAGTTCTCTTCGTTAACTTTCTTGATTGTCACAACATTAGCATTTTTGTACAATCACTATATACAGTAAGACCCATTTCTCAATACTTATGTCACTTTTTCACAGTTCTCCTAACTAACTTTCATGCTTTGCACAACAGTTAATTTCACATTCAAAATGCACTAAAACTACCAAAACATTTCCCTCATTTCTCAAATCAACACATTCTTCCGTAACACTACCAAAGATTGTCAACAAACCCAACAAACACACTTTGTCGTGCAAAGTGACTTAAAAACGCTAAAAGCAGAGAGCATCACAGCGCTTTTCATTGTAAAATTCCTTTACAAAAGAAGAACGACACTATTTCAAATTCAGTGTGTAGAGCCCTTTCCATGTTTAGGTCTACTAATGGAGGTGCTTTTGGCAACCTTAAAGCATTTTTCTATATTGAGTTTTTCTCATTTCTGTATATGTAAAATGTGGAATGTGGATTCATATTTTGGAATCGTTAACACTGGTTTGTGTTATTATTCTTTATTTTCTTTGTAATGCAGCGTGAGGGGTCCACAACCCATCCTAGTACTTCTGATTTTAATCTTTTGCGATTAAACAGGCGATACCCATGTTTTATTTTGGATCCAAGCGTTGATGAAAATGTTGTAGTGTCATTAGTTCATCAAGAGCGAGTGAGCAACACAACGTGTGAAGACGCTAAACACAAAAAGTGTCATCTGAGATCTGGAGTTTTGTAATAATGACTGCTGCTTATTTGGCTGGTAATTCATTTTACAAACTGAAGTAAATCCTTTTTTTTACGTTTCTCTAGGACTCTTGTAATTGTTTCTGTGCTGATCATATTCACATTTCTAAAAGTGATATTGTCTACCTGCACCTTGGCCCAAATTTCCCACCCGTTTATTGCATTGTTGGCAATTTCCTGCACATCTGAAAAAGACCGAACCTCTCCCTCCTGTGGGAGCCAAACTTTGGATCCTAAAACACAAAACAATCTCTGTTATTGGTTTTAAAATGTCAGTACAAAAATGTAAACGTACTGTATAATTGAAGCATGCACCCCTCACCTGAGGTTTTGCTGGAAAATGTGTACTATTGATGCAGCTGCTGAACTTTTCCACTCTAATCAGTCTTGCATATTTCCCAAACAAAATCAATTTTCAATTTGTCTCCATTTATTAAAAGATGAAATGAGACTAAAACAGCACACCTGGTTACATTTTAGCTGGCATTGCAATTAACTGTTACTGTAACATTTTACTGTAAATACTCTGCTGAGATTTTTACAGAGATAATTACGCATTACGTTTGTCATTGTTTTGAATGTGTTTTCATCAGTTTTTAAAACAGTGTCTTAACACGTGATAAATGGGTTGCAAATATGTAGTGTTTTGCAGGTGCTGGAAAAAAGGTACAGAAGCTAAAAGGTGCATCTTTGTACATTTGTACCTTTAAATAGTACAAAACAATACCTTAAAAGTACATAATTATTACATTATTAGTACATATTAGTCCATTAAGCATACATATTAGGACCTTTTGAAATGGTACCACCCTTTTTTCTCAGGAGAAAAGGTATAAAAGCTGTCACTGGGACAGTACCCTTTCAAATTATACATATCTGTACCTTACTTACGCCTAAAGGGTGCGTTTAAATCCCTTAATGGTACATATTTGTACCTAAAGTGTGCCTATTAGTACTTTTTGAGAGTACCACCCCAGTGACTGTGTGTGTGTGTGTGTGTGTGTGTGTGTGTGTGTGT
>NW_015508485.1:5487-6285 GCF_001515645.1 Sinocyclocheilus grahami | reverse complement strand
TTTCTCCAAACCTGATGAAGAAACACACTCATCCTAATCTTGGATTTTCTGAGGGTGAAGACATTTTCAACACATTTTCACCTATTTCTTTAAACTTCACCAATTATTTTTGACTTTCTAAAAGAGGACAAATATTGAGCAAATAAGATGTTTTTGATCTGTTATTTTAGAGAACAAAACACTACTACAAAACACCAATAATGAAAATGTAAAATTGAACACAATGTGTTATCTTGTGCATTGCAAACATAGCCGAGGAATATTTGCTGAACAGGATGAGTTCCTGTCTGAGAGTCTGTGCATGCAGCGCGGTTATTCATGCAGTCAAGCTATACTCTGATTTGATTTCCAACGTAGAGGCAGTGCACCTAATTAGTTGATATTCCCTCTACATCCTAATTAGTCTTCCTGACACTGGAATTAAAAACAGGAGAGTTATGTCCAATATAAAGTCTTTGATGAATGGTCCTGCTGGTTTTCTTGGACTTTAGGTGCAGGTCACATCTGCTAACGTGCTCACTGCAGGAATAAACAGCAGGGTCAACAGTCTGACGCCATAAAAGCATCCTATGATAATCTGGGATTCAAAATCTAATTTAAACTTGTGGCCAGTGGCAGAAACTGCTTGGACCGTGCAATTTCTTTCTTTAAGACTGGAAATAAGTCAGTTACATAAAAATGTAGATTGCCATATTTTGAAAATGTAAAACTGATGCTCCTTGTACTTTGCTAGCTTCAAGTTTTGCTCTTTGGTTTCTGTTTGCCTTGTAAACTACCCTTTTGTACTTTTGGGAAAAT
>NW_015508485.1:0-1054 GCF_001515645.1 Sinocyclocheilus grahami | reverse complement strand
ATCTGACCAATCAGAATGCGGATATTATAACTAAATATAAAAATGTGCGCAGGGTTAAGCTGTGCTGTTGCTGGCTGCCACAGTAACGGTAATAAGCTAAAGGAATTCCTTTAAAGTACTTGTTCTGCGTACCAGAAAACCTGTCATGTCCGGCTCTGAATGCATGGCTTGCAGCGCTTAAGTTAAAATACTGAGTGTGAAATAATAAAATGATATGTTAAAACGTGTGCTCTTATCATTCTGTGGCCATTCTTGTTCTGTCAGGAGCATTTCAGAGCTATATTCAACTCTAAAATCAAAAGACGAAATTGTATTTGTGAGGCTGCATATCCTTTAAACAAAATGTAATTTAAGTAACTATAATTCTTAAATAATAATAATTTGATTATGGAGTGAAATATGAGCTGGGCAAGTTCTTGACATGTTTTGTAAGATAATCCCATGTAGTCCTTTGTTTGTTTGTTTGTTTGTTTTTTATCAAATTTGCTTGTAACATTTATGCATTTTACATTTTTGCATTTAGCAGATACTTTCATCCAAAGCAGCTTGCTCTAACAGAGTGAAAGTTTTGGAAAGTTCAGCCATTATTTAACCAGGAAAAATAAAAACAAGCAAAAGCATAGTAATTAGAAATTATAATAATATTAATAATGTAATTGGACTGAAATATGACCTGGACAGGTTCTTGGCATGTTTTGATAAATACATGTCATTCTTTAAGACAACAGATTTGAATTTTATGTAGAAATATAAAAGTTTTATTTGTAGAAAAGTAGTCATTAAGTGTGTTGCAGGTTAAATGTATATCCAATATTTATTTATTTATTTAGTTATTTAGTTCTAATCATAATTCACTACCGTACTGCAGACCAAAACTCCAGATCTTTACATCTTGGAGATTTGAGTTAGAATGCACTGCCAATCAGAAGTTTGGGGTCGGTACGTTTTTATCATTGTAAAGAAACTGATCGTTTTAAATTGATCAAAAGTAACAGTATAGAGATTTCTTAAGAATCACGTGACACCGAAGAGTTATGATGCTGAAAATTCAGCT
>NW_015508484.1:20949-22373 GCF_001515645.1 Sinocyclocheilus grahami | reverse complement strand
TTTGCTATGGCTAAATTGCAAAGAAATTTTAGTTGAAGAGAAAATATTCAAATATTTTAAATTAGACAAATTATGTCAGCAGAATGTTTTAATTAGAACTGTTTAATTAGTGTCATAATGTGCATATTTATTGTTGATAAAATCAAGAAACCCTACATTAACATTTTCTTCAGTGATTTTGTTGAAAAAATTTACACATTTGATGTTATATATAAAACAAACAAGCTGTCAACTTCTAAGATGAAATGACACCACCAAAAATATAATCATAAAAAATGGCCCTTTTCTCTTCAACATAAATAAATTAACAAAATAGAGCCATAACTCTGTTATTAACAAACACTCAAAAATGTGGTGATGAAAATTTTAGACTGCTGGACCATTTGTCACAATCATGAATATGTCGTTTTGGAGAGCATTAGTAATCAGATGGCATAATTCAATCAAGGAGATTTTGAATTATGACCAGTGATACAAACATAAATGCATGTGTGAATATTAATGAATGCAAACTCCACTGCAGTGTACTGCATCGATATTGTCTCAAAGTGCCTAATAAAACTCCTGAATCAGCTCCATGTACCCAAGTCTTCACCATCTGTCCTCTCTGTAGCCCTCCTCTCATTTTCAGTCTCCCCTCCCAGCGGAGTGTCAGAAATCGAAGCAGACTGCAACACTATCCACCTGAAGCACTGCTGAGACAGCAGCCACCTCCACCAAACACTCCAGCACCTGCGGGCGGGGAGTTTCAGCCACTCCCTTTCTCTGATGCCTCCATCAATATCTGCACAAAAACAGAGCGCAGGAAACTCTCCCCACTGAGAGGAAGCCACCTGTGATCATTAACCTTTTTTCACGTGTTAATAGTTTAGCATAATGCGGAGAAGCATGGGATCTAAATCTGTGATCTGTGGTATAAAGCACAACATGTAGGTGGTTCGAATCAATACATAAGTGGTGTGCATGCATTAAGACTGAACCTATACAGGTGGATTGGCTTTAAGGGACAGTTCACCCAAAAAAAAAGGAAAATTTGCTGTTAATTTACCCACGCTCAGGCATTCCAAGATGTAGGTGAGTTTTTTGCCAGGATCTGGCATGTTTTTTGCAGCGCTCCAGTTACTCCAACAGTCAATGAACTGAGAAAACCGTTCATATTCAGACCGAAGAACTGATGAGCATGCATGAACCGGGCACTTACTGGAGTAAAATGATAGGTCTTTCTCATGATTTATGTAAAAAGGTGAGTTGATTTAAGAGTAGTTTATTCACTTTATATGCTTTAAACTTCACATTTTACATCATTATTGGGTACTTTAAAGGAGTCACATGATGCTGCTAAGAAGAACATTATTTGGTGTATTTGGTGTAATGAAATTTGTTTTATGTGGTTTAAAGTAAAAAAAACACATTATTTTCCACAT
>NW_015508484.1:17497-19727 GCF_001515645.1 Sinocyclocheilus grahami | reverse complement strand
TTGTTGGTTCAAAACCAAAATCCAGTATCACCAGATTGTGTCCTCCAGCAAAACACTTTGTATATTTGTACTCCAGTGGTCCCTCATATCAAAATGTTGTCCCTCATATCAAAATGTCAAAAATTTTGTATCACAAAGTGTCTATGCATGCAGATTAATGTGGCATAATTCAGCCATCGTGACTATTGTTGTCCTGGTTTTCCAGTAAGAAAAGCATGATGCCATAATTTATTAGGCCTTGTTTTTAGAGAAATATAAAACATATTTATTCATGTTTATGCTTAAAAGAAGATAAAGTGCCAATGGCCTAGGAAAAATAAACTTATTTTCACTTTTAAATGAATTAAACTTATGAAATTAGTTTCAATTTCTCTTGCTGCTGCTTTCCCTCTGCCTTTTCATCTTTTACCCTTCACTCACGCCATAACCATTTCTTCAGTCAATAGCACTAGTCTGCTTTTCGTTTAATTTCTGTTGTTTTTGTAGTTTGGAGTGAAGAGCACTGAAGAGATAAGTATGGACTTGTGTTGCACTTCGGCCTGATCGTTGCCCTCCCCCTTCGATATCCCATAATGCACAGTGGGTCACATCAGTTCCGGAGCGGTGGTGCTTCAGCGTCTGTGTGTGAAGGACTCTCTGTGCTGGGAGTGTTTTTGTGCGTAGGGTAGGATGGTTGCAGGCGAGCACAAGTGTTTGGTGTCAGTCTTACCAAACACTTGTTACAAGGAGATGATGGGAAAGAGTTGAGTCACTTTCTGTTAATGCACTGGGCCATGAAATCTCATGAAAATATGTCTAGGTCCCATTTCACCACACACCACACAATTACAAGAAATTGATCATATTTTGCATGAGATTTTTGGGGTAAATGTGCTTAATTGTCTTAACATTTTAAGTTATAATTTCTTTAAATTTTATATTAATATATTTACTTATTTATTTTAGAAATATGACCAGGTATATATATGTATGTGTGTGTGTGTGTGTGTGTGTGTTTGTGTGTTATTCAGTTTGAGTGCATGCTCATACACTTGTTGCATACTGCATATTTGCCGCATTATTCCAACCCTAATATCTTTATTAACAGTGCCATAAATGCACAATGAACTGAAATCAATGCACGGAATACAAATAGATTTGTTACAGCGGTGCTCAGTGCCTGCGAGCTTTAATGTTCCCTTTTCAGAGCAACTTTTTACAAACAACTATAAACCGAAATTGCAGGGATATGGCAGAAGTAACTGCAGCGTTTAATCATGCTGTGGGCTGCACTTATTGGCCACCGTTTCTGCTCATTTTTCTCATCCTGTGCAAACACACTGCGTTGATCTAATGCGTAGGTCTGCTGTTTTTTCTCCACAGCTGAAACAGATGCTGAAAGACTTTTCCTTACATGAAGGCAACATTAGGCTTTGCGCAAAGTGTGATGGTTTGGAAGGTGTCTCGAAGATAGAAAACAGGTCAAAGAGGAGGTCAGGACAAATTGACCTGGCTGTCTTTAGTAAACCGCACATGTGATCTCTTAACCGCAGGTAACTGAAAGCCACTGATGCTAACTGGATTGATTGAGATGGTATCTTCTTCTACCTTCTTTTTTTCCCCGCTGGAATCTCTCCAGGCTAGAAAGCAGTGATACAACTAGCTCAAGAAACAAACCCTGTTTACTGCAGATTGGCAGAATAGTATACATTATGAAACGGTTGATGAATTTGTGAGTAGCACTGTGTGCATGCAGTAAAGTGCAGGGGGTTTCACAATGGCGAGATTAATGATGCAGTAAAGCGGCGAACACACCACTGCGGTCTCTGTCATACTGCACTGTTAGCCATACACACGTACACACTAACAACCAGACAGACTCGCTCAGTGTGGCGACTTCAGCCCACACACACCCACAACATGAGTCTTTATCATTCTCTAACTGTCACACACCCTCAGCTGCTTGCACATCACGTATACACATTTGGACATTTGTTAGTGTTTGTTAGTAAGTTAAGCATCACTGTTACTGTTGCTCAAACTTTGGGTTCAGGGCTTGTTCAAATAACAAATAACGCTAACCTTAAGTATTAAATTTAAACATCTCACAATGTTTTTGAGGCAAACCATCCCAAACAACCTAAAAACCATGGAAGAAACCAATTAAAACTACTAAGAACACCCTAGCGACCACATAGTAATACCCTGATACCACTCAGGACATCCTAACAACTGCATGGTAATATGTTAA
>NW_015508484.1:13494-14010 GCF_001515645.1 Sinocyclocheilus grahami | reverse complement strand
CATTTTCTGCAGATTTTTCTTTATGATTATTTAGGTAATCTTAAGGCAGCGCAAAAAGATGGCCTTCAAAGTTTTCTCACTGAATTGATGTGCAAGTCATTTTTCAAAAACCGCCATGAGAACTTCTTTAAAGAATTTTTAAAGAATTGCATGTTCTTACAAACTTCTGAGAATTTATTTTAAGAAATTCCTTAACTTCTTTCTTAAGATTCTTGTGACTCTGGCCCCTGAACCATATCTGCAGACCATAACAGAGGCTTGAGGCTGATTTTAATTTTTTTTATTTTTTTGACCTGGACCATTCAGAAATACCCTGGCAACCATCCCAGCATTGTGGAGCTGGTTGTGCATGGGTAAGTACAATGCATTTTCTTGCACAAAAAGTCAGTATACAGTATATGAAGCATGAGCGCACAAAACTTTGGCCAGACACATTTGTTAAAAGCAACAAAGCTTTGCTTCAGATGAGACCTTTAGGGGTAAAAGAAATCCAAACAGAGCCTTAAGAATATGCTT
>NW_015508484.1:11479-13424 GCF_001515645.1 Sinocyclocheilus grahami | reverse complement strand
GACAGGAGACTTTTTAATGAAGGAGTTTTTGATCTCACACTTTCGTTTGGAGCATCGGTGCAAAAGCTGCCGTTGCATCGGGTTTGATGGTCTCTATCTCGAGGGTCATATGTGCCATGGCACTGGGAAATTTAATTTGTTTAATTGGCCATTAAAATTTGTTGTTGAGAAAGTGAAAGCCAAACTTTACTGACAGCACACCCTGTTAAAGATGATACAGGTGTCACTGCAAATCTCCCTCATGTCGTCTTCCTTATTCTCTGTGACTTTCTCTCTGACTTTCTTTTTCTCTCCAATCAGCAGTTTCACCCCACACTGAATCGGAATGAACCGTACTAAGGTGGCAAAGACGTGTTTTTGTCGCTAGCACCACTTTTATGAAATATGACAGGGAGGCTTACTGCAAAAAGAGTTATGATTTATATAACCATTCGCCTGGTGTCTGGATTTCATATATGCTATTGTAATATGCCACCGTTTTCATTTAGAATTGTTTTTGTTTTCTTTTTATTATTTTTCTATCAAACATGATGAATTTTTCCTTCAGTGATGATGAATTGTTTGCTGTTTGTGGCTTCTGAAGAGCACATGTATATGAATTATTCCTTGGAGAGAAAATATTTTGGTAGTTTGGTGTGGATTTGTTACGCTCTCATTAGTATAGGACCGTCCAATAATCCTCAAAAAATATCTTGTTTTGATCACGCTTGGTCTTTCTTCCTATCTACTTTGTCTTCGTAGTTTGACGTTGCTAAGACAAGCATCACTGTATTTCTTGTACTTATGGTAAGGGATTTGATTAATCCCATAATTATTCCATTTCTATGCATAACTCAACCCACAATGTTTGCGCTACTGACATGAATGACACTTCAAATGCATTGCTTTTACTTTTCTAAGCAATTTGGACTTGGGATATTAGTCCTTGGATAGCAAAATTGGCGACAATGCTTACACTGAGAGTGCATTTCTACAGACCAGAATATCATAGACACTACAGTGTTTGTCTTGGCCATAAGCAACCACCTAGCAACCACTTAGAAAACCTTAGCAACCACCAAAGCACCCAGGACGCCTTATACCTTCATTCAGGACTGGGGGATCCACTTTATTTCAGTCTGGAAATTGAATATTGATCAATGTTTGGTCTTGGGGTTAGTGTCGAGACCATAAGTTCTAATCATACAGAAGGATGAAATGATCTACGGCAGCTGAAAATGCTGATATGTTTTGGTCTGTGATGGAGACTAAAGTGGCTCCAGTCGTCCTCTTGAATCATCTCAGTATCAGTGTGTGTATCATAGTTCAGCGCTGTCTGAGTCGAGCCTGCAAACCTGATGATAGCAGGCTTCCTGTACAGCTGCCAACACACTCTCACTCCCTGGCTCGGCTTCAGCCCGCGATTTTAGCCCTGTAATAGAGACGATGTAAGTGTAATGCTGTTTTTTTCTCCTTTTATAAGGGTCCTACAGTCCGCCAAGATGATGAGATTAGAAGACAAAATTGCAGTCTTTTAAGAAAGTGTCAAATCTCTTCATGTGTGAAACTTGAGGTGACCAGTGAGCATCATCATGTGGCCAAGTTAAAAAATACATGTTCTCTTGAGGGAGCTGCTGTAAAAATGGTACAGTAGCTTACCTTTTCATATAGGAAAAGTATAGTATTTAAAAATATAAATAAATATTAAAATATTGTTAATTTTTTTTTAATTAAACAAGTCAATTCATGTACATTCCTAACACTATATTGAATGACCATATTTATGTAGAAAGGGCTATTACCATATAAGCTAGCATTTATGTATTTAAAGGAATGTTCCTTCGAATTTTTTATATTGATTATGTGCTTATGTGTATATTATATTGCACTTCTTGTTGTTTATTTAACCGTTGTGCGTCAATAAAAAAAAGTTACACATAGGTCCATAGTGGACAAAAATGTCCAT
>NW_015508484.1:3965-5691 GCF_001515645.1 Sinocyclocheilus grahami | reverse complement strand
CGCCTCCAGCTGCGGTGGTCCAAGGGGCTGATGCTGATGGATCCGGCTTGACAGAACAAGGTTATCCGCCAGGAGAGAGTCCGTCCATTTTCTTCATCCGCTTCAGTAGCAGCAGCTCCCCGCACGCTCGCCGCTCGCCGCTCGCTCGCACCAGGGAGCGCGTCTCACGGCAGAGGCGCAGGACGAGTCCAGGTTGCCGCGCCCAACAGAATACGGGATGCGACCGACTCCTGCAGCTGGCTGGGATGCAGAAGCAGATACGCAAATGATGGTGAAATAATGTCGTCTGGAGGAAACATCGTCTTTCTGGCACTTTGCTAATACGAGGAACGCAAAGAATAGAGGAGGAGGTTTTTATTTGCCGCACAACACCGGGGTTGATGGAACAGGAAAAGTCATTTGCATGGATCTAATTAACCTTTACTGATCATTCGCGTGTGAACTTTTACCTTAATGTGAATCTGGGAAAATAGTGTGTGTTCTTTGCAATGCACCACATTAGAGTGTTTTTCTAACATCTTCAGCACACTGAAGCAGTGAAGATGCAGATGCTGCTGCTTTTAAGAACGATCTTTTTCATTGCAGGATGTCCACATGTTTTGTTGCACGGAGAAAACCGTAATGCACACACCAAAGAACCAGTTACTCTTAGGAGCCTTCGTGATGCCAAACCCAGTGCCACACACCATGAGAGGCATCGAGCCGCAGGTACACCTGCCTTTAACATCAAACAGACTTCAGAAGACAACAGCAACTTGTCTTCACATCTCTGGCTGCTTTTGGAGAGCGGAGGTAAGCGGTGTGGATACAGACATCTCTTGTTGAACAGAACACACACAGTCACGGAGAGTGGCAGAAACCTGCATAAGCGCTTGCGGCGACATAAAAAGAAAAAGTTGAATGCTGAGATGCCTGCTACCATGGGAACAGTAAGTGGACACAATAACTCTAAGCCGTATTCAACAAGCAAGCGAGGAAGAAACCACAGACGCAAAAGAGGCACAAAGGAACACCACAAGAAAGTGTTTAAGAGCTTGAAAAGGGGCCAGAATAAAAGCGCTGTCCCATTGACACCAGTCGAAACTTATTATAACGCCCTGACATCCTCTTTATCGCTGTGGGAACCGATGCCTAAGCCTCTAGCTCTCACCTCCACAGATTTCCCATTCGACCTCACCAGATATGCTGAGTTCCACACCAAACAGATAGACGACCCATGGGACGCCACGCCAATGACACCTCCATACGCCGAGGATGAGGAGAGCGAATTCTTCCCCAATCCTTTCTACCCTGTCACTAGCGAGACGTATGGGGCATATGCAATCACCATTTTTGCCGTCCTCATTTTTGCTGTTGGAATAACTGGGAACATAGCAATAATGTGTGTGGTGTGTCATAACTACTACATGAGGAGCATCTCAAATGCTCTTCTGGCCAACCTGGCAATTTGGGACTTTGCACTGCTCTTGTTTTGCCTGCCACTCGTGGTGTTTCACGAACTCACTAAGACCTGGCTGTTGGGCCAGTTCACCTGTAAAGTCATACCCTATATTGAGGTAATGGATTCCATGTTCATTCATAACAGGTTTTAAATGTTTGTTTACATATGATTATGTGGGATAGGTGCAAATCATTGCTTTTAATAATGGCATTTAAGCTTAATTAGAATAAACCTCTAACACTAACTTTACATTTTGGCACTTAAAAGGATTTTTCACCCAAAAAT
>NW_015508484.1:1742-2183 GCF_001515645.1 Sinocyclocheilus grahami | reverse complement strand
CTTAGAGATGTAGATTGTGATTGCTTTTGTGAAGGTGAAGGGTGTAAGGGGGTGTTAAGACTGGGTTTTGGAGGAAAGGCCTGGTGGCACACAGCGTGCCTGTTGTGATTGTATGGGACAGGCAGAGAGGGCCAGGAGGCTCGGTCTGACAATGGTGAAGCTGAATGAAAACAAGTCACTGTGCATGTGTACATGTGCCCATCCCTCTGGCTGCATGAATGCTGATCGGCAGTGACTGCATGCAAGCTAAGTGGTGAGTAAACTCAAAAGTGCTCCACAGGGAGAAAACGCCTCCGGCTCCATCACTCACACACATGCATGCAAAACATGGTGCGTGATAGTTCATGTGAGCTGGAAGTCTGCATTCTGGGAGAGGGTCTTGTTGCTGCTTTTGTTCAAACCTGTCACTTTTCACATTTGACATCCCGTCACTTGTTGTCT
>NW_015508484.1:0-812 GCF_001515645.1 Sinocyclocheilus grahami | reverse complement strand
AAAAAAAATGTATCCTTTCTCTAAACCGCTTGTCCCATGTAGGGTCGCTGTATTTTTATTTCATTTTATTGTTTGGCTTGTTTTTGTTGGCTTTCTATTCAATTATTAATCCACTTTGTGTTTATGTTTTTGATCCAGGCTGTTAACCCCTTCTAATGGTCTGAATTCATATAGCTGAATATGTATTTGTTTCATTCTGTGGTCATCATATATAACAATATTACTGTAATAGCTTTTGCTTCTAGCTCGCTCATGCCTCAGTGCATCTCATTTGTCAATAAGTAAGAATTATTGCCTTCCCTGCTGGCCGGTAGCCCAACAATGGCCTGCAGTCACCCTGTCTAAAAGCAGCCATTAAACCAGATTAATAACCAGCACCTCCATCGTTCTGAAGAGCTTCTTAATCAGAGAATTAATGAGGCGTTCGTAAAGACCATCGCAGCCAACGCCATCATCACCTGCTGCTAGGAAACCTGTAAGCTAGAAAATGCCTCCAAATGCATGTGAATGTCAGATCAGACTGAGAGAGAGAGGTGGGTCATGGTCTGGACTGTTTGCCAGAATGTGAGGTGTGTGGAGACCAGAGAGACCTTAGATTTGATTACTGTGAAAGGAAGGGCGAAAGTTAGCTTCAAACCACATGAATCATGCAGCCGTGGTCTTGACTCCATGTTCCTTTGCTTGCAGACTTTTCTCCCTTTGTCTTTCTAAACATTCAGAAGTTTTCTACCTGTCAACATTTGTGATGATTCTTACTTTTATATGTATGTATGTATGTATGTATATATATATATACAGTGGGGAAAAAAAGT
>NW_015508483.1:18595-20931 GCF_001515645.1 Sinocyclocheilus grahami | reverse complement strand
TTAAAGTACTTGTTTTGCGTACCAGAAAATCTGTCATGTCCGGCGATGTATGCATGAATTGCAGCGCTTAAGTTAAAATACTGAGTGTGAAATAATAAAATATGTTAAACGTGTGCTCTTATCATTCTGTGGACAAAATCTTGTGAACTTCGGCCCGATCAGGAGCTGTATGCACATGTGCGCTCATCTGTTTTTAATGCAGCTAACCTCGCGTCGCTTCATGTCATCTGCCCACTCATTAAACTATGGCAGATCCTTTACAGCAAAAAGGCAGTCACTGCGACACTATAAAGTGATGAAACTATGGCTCCTTTTTTAAACCATTTTCATAGGTTTTACGTTATATTGTTGGCTCGGAAAATGTGTAAATGCGCATGCCCAGTAGCCGCAGCTGTATACCTTCTAGCCTTGAACACAAATCAGACAGGAGAGTAGATAAAGTTCAGTGGACTTACACTTGAAAAAAGGGTGTGTTCCGCGGTTGACAAAAAATGCTTTCTGATGTTTGTTCATTTCGTGCTTTGCGTAAATATGAAACGACGATTGGTTCACGTGTTTGAACTTAGGCAGTACAGAGGTCTGTCACGACACAAACGGTATTTATTGTTTGAATTTCTTTTAAAATGACAAAATTTGAAAGCTGAGAGTTAGTGTTACATCTGCGATGTATTTTTCACTACGTAAGAACATGTGTAGTGTGAGAGCGGCATTATTTGTCGGGGATAGCAACCGTAACTAAGGAGGGCGGGTCTTTGTGAACGGTCAATTGCTCACCCTCATGTCATTCCAAACCAGTAAGACCTGCATTCATCTTCAGAACACAAATTAAGATATTTTTGATTAAATCCAAGAACTTTCTGACCCTGCGCTGACAGCAATGCAACTGAAATATTCCCAGACCCAGAAAGGTAGTAAGGACATTGATAAACAGTCCATGTGACATCAGTGGTTCAACCGTAATTTTACGAAGCTACGAAAATACTTTGTGCGCAAAGAAAACAAAAACAACGACTTCATTCAACAAGTCTTCTCCTCCAAGTCACCGTCCTCTGCCATTATCGAGAGTGCCATGACGTATGCGTGTGCATTCCTCTGCTCGTAAACAAGGCGCATGTTCTACGTCAGCAGCAGCACCACACGCAAGCGTCGTGGTACTCTCGATAACAAAGAATCATTTTTTTAAGAAAGAATAACTTCTGTAACAAATGTAGCTATTGCTCATTGTTAATGTTAACGCGTTAACTAATGAGACCTTATTTGTAAAGTGTAACCTATTATTCTTTGTAATTCTTTTGGACTTTAATCTGTTTGAAACATTTATTTACTTTATATATTTTTTGTGTATTGCTTTATTGTATTTAAATGTTGTTCTTTTTGTCATAAGAAAAAAGTTATTAAACCTGTTATACTGTGGCAACTCTTTTTTGCAACTAAATTTCAATATCGTGATAATACCGTATACCATGATAAAAGCTTTAGCAATTATCGCAACATGAAAATCTGATACTGTCACATGCCTACAGTGTAGACAGCTTCATTAATTACAGCGGGAGTTGTTTTGAAAGTGCTTAAACATGCGCTAGACTGAAGTCCATGATAATATTATTTGATGTTCTTTACTGGCATTCTGTATATAATTTATTGGCTGTTTGAATAACCGTTGAAATGAAAGTGCTATAATTAGTAACTTACAATGTTTTTATTAAACTGTGGTCTCGTTAAATACAAATTCAGTTGTAATAAAAATTATTTGACATGACGCCCATATCTGGTAGGCTACTTGACTAAAAAGATGGGTTTATGATGTGCTAGTTAATAGATTACACTAACAATTAAGCTTCCTTTAGCTTTGCCCTGCAGTTGGTTCACCCACCGCCTTCCAACTACTGTAAATCAGTATTTACATCTCTCACAAACGTGTAATGTCTCGCAGAAGCACATACAGTATACGTCCTGCAACAGAGCAGGTCACCAAAAGGCATCACACGGAACATGTTTTTGCTTTGAAAAATGCAAGACGCTGCAGTGAAAGTTGCAAAAAACTTAAGGTCTCTTCTTTTAAAAACACTTCTTAATTTGAGTGCCTGTGAGCAGTACTTGCCCACTTTTATAATGGCGTGTCATGCTCGGGATACTGCAAAAAACGCGAGAAGGGAGCGCAAGTAGTGCAGTGGAGTGGAAAAGCACATGAAAACTATTGATGCAGCTTAATATATACTAAAACAACAACCAGGGAAAATCAAGTTTCCCTCACATTTCATAAAATCATAGCTTCATGCTCTTTGCCGAGCGCTTACACAGAAGCACACGGGAGCATTTGAGAGCCGTGTCTATCA
>NW_015508483.1:16992-18009 GCF_001515645.1 Sinocyclocheilus grahami | reverse complement strand
CGTCTGATGAAATCAAATACACATAACATAAGCAAAGACAAAGATAATTCCTGTGCCGTGTTTTCGGCTATAGTTGCAGGTAAAAAACATATCTATTTTAACTGAAAGTGCTGCTCCTCTCTGCCGCCTGCTGAACAGAGCATATCTGTTGAGCCGGGTGTGCCTCACACGTCGTGAAAAGTGAAGCTGCGGGCTCTTTGATCGCCCCCTGGTGGCTGGCTGCAGTACAGGTCATAAACCCCGCCCTCTCCATGTAAACGATTGGGACTTGAGTCAAAATAAAAAAAACAAATTACACTTCCAATACAATTTTCCAAAAGATAGTTTTGGTCATTTAAGGTAGTTGTTATCACGCTGATGTATGTTCAATTGTTTGTTTTTGTGATCAGATTTATTATGCTATAAAAACGGGGCATGTCGTTATGGTTGATTGGGTCTGCGGGAGTTTGATACCGTGGCTCCACCTCAGGACACTACTGCGCAGACTCTGGCTCCAAACGAATCTCTACTGCGCAGACTCTGGCTCCAAACGAATCTCTACTGCGCAGACTCTGGCTCCAAATGACGCCATTTACTCAAGATGGCAGCGGCCATACTGAGATGCTTTGGCTTCACTTTCTATAGTGGAAGGAAGTGGAGATGCGTCGTCCATCTTTTTTTACAGTTTATAGGTGCGTTCAACTTCATGTGGCGCCGCGCAAACCGATCGGTGGCTGACTTGAAGCAGCGCATGCCGGTTAGAAATTTTGTCCGACTTGAACCGGCGCCGACGCTACGTCACTGTCACGTGTGGCATCAAAGTACCGCGAGAGCGTTTCGAGAGCAGCCGGCTGACTCAGCTGGCACAGCTTTTTCAGAGCGACTGCAGGAGTGTTGATGACGACACAGCTGTTTCGCGATTGGCCAAATTCACCACATGACAACAATGACGTGTGTTTCTAACATCTTCAAATCCAAATACTGCTCATAAAACTGTGTTTTTAGAACAATAAAAGCTTTTTTACTGTAGTCGCAATG
>NW_015508483.1:13270-16060 GCF_001515645.1 Sinocyclocheilus grahami | reverse complement strand
TATCAAAGCTAAAGGGGGTCCAACTAACTATTAGAGTGTGCAAATATTTTCTTAGACTCCAACACATCCTAAAGACTTTCAATGGGGTAAAGTCCGCAGGTCTCTGTGGTGGCCAATCTTTCACAATTGAAGCCTGATAAATCTTGGTATTGTCATTCTGGAATATAGACACAAGTACATCTTCTGACATGGTTGTTTGAGAAATAGAAATTTACGCACTACATCAGTTAGAGTGAAAATAATTGTTGCCAAATTTTACAACATGCCAGAAACATATTAATCATTTCAACAATGATTCAGTCCTAAAACCTTAAAATTGCAGTCCGTAAGTTTTGCCTCTTTGTCGGCATCTCTGTTTGAAAACCTGCAATTGCAGCTGTGTGCGGAATTATCTTCCTTGCGTGGGTTGTGCTTCGACACGGCTCCAGCGCGGATTAATCTAATGTTTTGAAGAGTATGTGTGGCAGTCAGTCACCGCACCGGTGTGGATATTGTACTTTGCACTCACAGATTCTAGTCTACGTCTTGGAATATATGACCCAAATAAGCATTTTCACCGGATATTGTCATCTGAATAAGTAACAAGTCTGCCACGTTTGTTCTGACCAACTAAGGAAAAAAGCATTACAATAAATCGCACTACCAATGATGATTTAATCTAAATTAGCTCATATCACAACAAACCGTTCAAATTATTATTATTGTTATACTTTATTCTCAAATTGTTAAAGTTAACAACATCAGCATTTGTGACTATGAGTATAGTGTGTGTATAAGCGAGTAGATTTCAATTTCTGTACGGTCTAATTTCTAATTGTCATACTCTTCGAATTTAATATTAAGAAATTATTTTAACCCAAAAAGCTAATTATGCTCCCTTCAAACTGGTTGTCTTTAAAATACAAATCTTGTGTAAACCCATCTGTAATCAGAAGCACATTTAAAACTGGAATATAATTTAATTTCATTCACATGTGTTTCATAAACACATAATCCTTTCTGGATTACAATCTGCCATCAAAATGGTACCTTTAATTATTCCAGTTGCTGAGAGAAAAGGCTATAAACGATCCTCCACCTGCAGGATTCTCACATGATATAGCATAGTAGCCGGGACTCAATCTTTATGTTTACAGACGTGACGTAATGACGCAGTGCCATGCTCGAATTTCCCGCGAAAACCTACCCATACCACTCAAATTAGAAAACATTATTATGAGATAACCGTTGTGAATCGGGCTAAAATAAGGCGATAGTTTTGAACACTGGCTTATGTACTTGCTCAAATATTGATTTTGGATGATAATGTGAGTAATGTGTTTTTTGTTTAGAAGTGAGACTGCTGATATGGGGAGAATAAACACTATTTACATATGTAATGATTGTGTAATTATCATTCATTTGAAACAAGGTATTAAAAAGCAGAACCACCAAACTCTTGGTATGGGTATCACAGATGTCATTCTAAATAATCAGTATCAGTGCCTAAAAGTTCCCTAATGAGTGTTGTATGAGAATTAAAGAACTTGGCATTAAGATGCCAAACACCTCATCTTGGATGTAAACGACAGTAGGAAATTTAATTTAAATTTAATTCAAGTAGGAAAAGACTAACATGTTTTATGAAACCAAACCTGGTTCTTAAGCGATATGGGTTAAGTTGTATCGTCAGAATTTCCCATCATGCTTTCAGTTTGTTCAGCTGGTAAACTGAAGCTTCCTCTAAAAACTACACCATCTGGCTCTCATGAGCATTTGATCACAGTATTGAGTCAGAAAGTATTTCTAACCAGCATGCACCTTGTGATGATGAGCTTATTGCTAGTGTGGTGATCTACTGGTTTAGCAACAAGAAATTAATGGAAATTATTTCTGTTTCTACAGATTCTACTTCATCTGTGTGTCTGCAGTGCTGATACACAAAGGTGAGCATCTGAATAACACATTTAATATTCATGTAAAACATTTACTGGATTGTAATATTTCTAGATTGTTTTATTCTGTTTATTCCCTTGAAAATGTTTTAAACAAGTTCATACCTGTTTTAGAATTTTTAGCAAATGTGTCAAATATATTTTGTATTTAAAATGTAACTAAAGTATGTTTTTTTTTTTTTTGCCATGAATTGCCAAATAATCTGGAATGGCAATAAAACAAACAAACAAAAAAATAAATGTGTATGAATGTTATATTGTGTATTAACAGTTACAGTTTGTGTGATTTCAGTGTCTCTGCAGGTCCCAGGTGTTATTGGTGGTTCTGTTGTCCTGCCGTGTTCTTCAACTGAACCTGATCAAGACACTGAAGTGCATTGGAGACAGAATGGTAGCAAGATTGTGTATGATATAATCAAGGGTGAAGATTCAGTAGAGCAACAGGACCCACGATACAAGAACAGAGCTGAAACTTTCCCTGAAGAGTATAAGAGAGGAAACTTCTCCATCAAACTCAACGATCTTCAACACACTGATGCAGGAAAATACATGTGTCTCATCGCACACTCATCTGAACATAAGACTGTGGAGCTGATCATCAACGGTGTGTAGTAATGGTTGATTGATATATTAATAAAAAAAAAAAGTTTGCCATTAACGTTTTGTTCAGTCTGAATGCTGCTGTATAAACATTACAGACAGATCTGTTGCATTTGTCACATTGCAGCAATCTTTTTCTTTCTTTCATTCTTTTTTTCTATCTTTGCAGAGCCAACAACAGAAAATGGAACTAAATCAGCTGATCAAGAAAATGTGGTGACATCGTCGTCTTTGCTCTGGGTTTACATCATAGTAG
>NW_015508483.1:12094-12718 GCF_001515645.1 Sinocyclocheilus grahami | reverse complement strand
AAAATTTACCCTTATGACTGGTTTTGTGGTCCAGGGTCACAATTGAAGGATGAATGATTCTGTTATTGAGTTAGTGCCTTAACAATTCTGTTCTGTTCCACACGTTTTATTTTCTTTGTTGTGTTTGCAAATATTAAATGTATTTTGTATTGTTTATGTATTTATATTTAATTAATAATCTGATTAATTAATTTCTGATTCATACAGTTTGCTAAATATGTACTCAAGCGTTCCACTATATAGTTCTACAGGCTAATTGTATTATAATTGTATTGTACAAATTGTATTTCCCTGTTGTTTTATCATTCTCATTCTCATTTAGCATGTAGTCTTTAGCATGACTAGAATTGCCAAAGCATCAGCCATTACAGGAACATACAACAAACTAAATTATTATATAATACATAAACAAAATAAAAATATGTGAACTTTTAATAACTTATTAATGTTAAAAAAAAAAACTTGCATGCAGACATGTTAAGATGTATATTTCTGACTGTAGTTTCCACTGTCTGACTCTGTTTATAGCAGACGTATATATATTTTGCTCCTTGCTGGAGTTCTCTCCCAAAATAAGTCCAAAAATGGAGTACTGTCTTCTGGATGGTGATTTAATGGCATCTT
>NW_015508483.1:10415-10778 GCF_001515645.1 Sinocyclocheilus grahami | reverse complement strand
ACCAGTATTGTGATTTGTTTTCTTGCTCAATCCAGAAAGATCTGCTTCATAGTTCTTCTCTCTTGTTTTCATCCTGACGGACTGTTCAAATACTAGATATATTCTCTGACAGTCTGTTGGGAGAAAAGACTTTAACTTTAAGGATTTTAAGACTTCAGTTGAGAAGTCTTAAATGAGAAGGTCACACCTATGTTCTTTTTGACTGGCAGCTGGCAATGCTTTCATAGTAATATAAACATTTTGAAATGCTTTATTAATAATTGCACACTGTTAATTGAAATGAATCAAACAGTGAAGATGTAATAAAGTAGCATTTCAATTTTTCAAAAGCTGTTTATTCTGAATTGTCTCACATTCCTGCTG
>NW_015508483.1:6816-10013 GCF_001515645.1 Sinocyclocheilus grahami | reverse complement strand
ATTATATTATTATTGTTGTTTTTATTGTTGTTATTTACAACTATTATTATTATTATTATTACACCATGTCACCTTCCATACAGAACCAAAACCAATGTCTCATGTTCTTTAAATTGCTATTGTCCTCTGCTGTCCTCCAGAGTCTGTAAAGGTAAAAGGTCTACTTATTTCCTCATTGCAAAATATGTTGAATTGCTAGTCCCGCACACCGTCCCTTAAGTAGCCTACACAATGGTCAGTTTAATTCAGAAACGGTTCTAATGAGTTCAGTTAGTTCATTATGTGAAAGATCAATTTCTTTCAAACCAGTAACTCCCATCCACGTAGCATTTTTCTGTCCCAATTGCAGTCTGCACAAGCAGTTTTCCCTCTGCTATAGAAAGAATGATGTTCCTGTGGTGGCCCAGATCTGCATTACAGACAAGAGCCACACATTGGCCATAATTGGCCACAATTTGGCCACAATGAATAATCCCATAAATGTATGTTTGACAGTTGAAGATTAAGCTGATCTCTGTAGGTCTCAAAGAACATTTGTAAAATAAACAAATGAAATATTTACATGTATTAAATATTTACAGTATTACTATAATTGTGGGGACATTTGGACCCCATAACATAGGGTACACACATGCAGACAAAATAAACATGCTCAACTTGTTAGATAAAGTGATGATGGGGGTGCTTTAGGACTAGGTGTTGGGCATTAGGTTTTGAAAAAAGTGTGTACAGTGTTGTCAGCAAACTTGACTTCCTCTGACTGATGTGGCAGAAGTTTTTTTCTGTTTTTGCTTCAGAGTTGCAGCACACTTCAGCTTCAGTGTTGTGTGGAGGAAACAACGTTTATTCACAGCAACAAGATGAAGATCATTCAACTTCAGCTCTGTGAGTTTATTACATGTTATGTATATATTTACACATTTACACACTTTGTAAACTTACAAAAATAAAAACTGTTATGATTCAAAGTGGTTTTAAAAGAGTGATCATAATTATGATGTCTGTTTTTATTTTATTATTATAATTATTATTTTTATCTTACAGATGTATTAATCTGTTGTCAGTATGCAGTGGCAGATCTACTAACTGATCTGGGAGCAAATGTGAGCATAAACTGTGATCTTGATGAAAATGAGGTTTATTGGATTTTACTGAAAACAGCAGATCCTCCGACAGTCATTCTACGATCTTTATCAACCACAACATCACCCTTTTACTTCAATAAAACATTCAGAAATAAATATTCAGTGCAGTTTAAACATCGTCTGGTTATTAATAATGTAACTGCTGATGAATTAGGAGTTTATTACTGTATGAACACAGAAACACCTCCAAAACTCAGCAACAGCACCAGAATATACTTCACCGGTGAGTTAATTTTCTTCTTCAGTGATCAAGACATATTGATGATAATAACTACTTAAATTATTGTCTCAATTTTTTAAATACTTATGAATAACATAATTATATCCATATAGTATCTCCAATATACTATCACTATTTTCAGTTTCACAAAATCACAGCCATTGTACCAATTGTAACAACTGTTACCTTTACAGACTATGGACTCTTTCTTTACAGAATCAGCTCAATTAACTGAGTGTCACAATCATAGAGTGGATGTGTATACTGAGCAGAATCAAACACAATGGCAGATTATCATCATCATATCTGCTCTGATGAACGGACTTCTGCTCATTGCACTGATCGGTGAGTTAATTTCTGCCATCTGTAAAAACATTGATATGATGTCATTCTAAAGGTTCTTAATTTAAACTATTTCATTGCTATTTTTCCATTTATGGGACTTACATGTCTTTATAATTAAAAAAAATTATAATAATAATACAACCTTTATTAAATACTGAATCTGACTAAATCACTGTTCCTTTTTAGGAGTAGTAAAAGTTTTTGTTGTTGGAAAAAGAAGGTCTGCAGAGCAATCACAACAACTCAACACTGATCGACAGCAGATGCAAGCTACACAACAGCATCAGGACCCAAACCAATTACAGGTAAATTATGTGAAACCACAATCATAACTTTTAAATGTTTAACTGTATTTCTGTAAGTGAGGATTCTTGCTGACCTATTATTATAACTATAGTATTTTATAGAATTAATTTTGCTACAGGGACAACTAACAACATCTGAAATGTTAAATGTGTTCCTTCATTGCTCTTTCAGTACGCCGAGGTGGACTTTTCCAAGATACGTAGAAATATTCGGTCCAGCCAAATCAACAGCACCTATGCTGCTCTACAGCTGCCAAAATCATAAAGATGTGCATGACTGCTCTTATGCTACTTTCTTGATGTTCATGTAAATGTCTAACCACAAACTGGTAGACTGAATTAACCTCCAAGATAACAGTCAGCCTAACATTCTAACTTCAGACGTTTTCAAACTGGGTCTGTAGAAATATTTTTTTAAATATAGTGCTTTTTCTTTTTTATTAATACATTTCAAGTGTTTAATTTGATTGAATGTGATCAAATTGTATAATATTACTGCTTCATTCTGCTTTCTAAAGATGAAAAAAGGTCTAGAAGGTTGAAAAAAGGACACATTTTTTAATGTACTGAAAGCTATAGTTTTATATTTCTCTTTAGGTTTATATAGTACATCTAAAATCATTCTAATAATGTGCAGGAAAAAACACAACTTCTTGATAGAAAATAAATATCCAATTTTTAATTAATGTTTTGTTTTTATTTAAAATATTCTTATTTTTTCACAGTTTAAATGTTGTATAAACGTCAGAATGTTAGGCTATACATGAAAATATATAGCTGCCTTTATATTACAGGGAATCATCATATTTGGGAGTCTGTGGCATCAAACATATGAAACCTCTGCTTCAGATTAAATATGTGTCCCCTGGAGCACAAAACCAATCATAAGTAGCAGGGGTATATTTATAGCCAACAATACATTGTATTGACCAATTTTTCTTTTATGCCAAAATTCATTAGGATATTAAGTAAAAATCATGTTCCATAAATATATTTTGATAAAGATAAAGATAAATTAGCTACCGTAAATATATCAAAACTTAATTTTTGATTAGTAATCTGCATTGCTAAGAACTTTATTTGGACAACTTTAAAGGCGATTTTCTCAGTATTTATTTATTTATTTTTTGCACCCTCAGCTTCCAGATTGTTCTATCCTAACAAACTATACATCAATGGAAC
>NW_015508483.1:0-4501 GCF_001515645.1 Sinocyclocheilus grahami | reverse complement strand
GGACTTTTCCAAGATACGTAGAAATATTCGGTCCAGCCAAATCAACAGCACCTATGCTGCTCTACAGCTGCCAAAATCATAAAGATGTGCATGACTGCTCTTATGCTACTTTCTTGATGTTCATGTAAATGTCTAACCACAAACTGGTAGACTGATTTAACCTCCAAGATAACAGTCAGCCTAACATTCTAACTTCAGACGTTTTCAAACTGGGTCTGTAGAAATATTTTTTTAAATATAGTGCTTTTTCTTTTTTATTAATACATTTCAAGTGTTTAATTTGATTGAATGTGATCAAATTGTATAATATTACTGCTTCATTCTGCTTTCTAAAGATGAAAAAAGGTCTAGAAGGTTGAAAAAAGGACACATTTTTTAATGTATTGAAAGCTATAGTTTTATATTTCTCTTTAGGTTTATATAGTACATCTAAAATCATTCTAATAACGTGCAGGAAAAAACACAACTTCTTGATAGAAAATAAATATCCAATTTTTAATTAATGTTTTGTTTTTATTTAAAATATTCTTATTTTTTCACAGTTTAAATGTTGTATAAACGTCAGAATGTTAGGCTATACATGAAAATATATAGCTGCCTTTATATTACAGGGAATCATCATATTTGGGAGTCTGTGGCATCAAACATATGAAACCTCTGCTTCAGATTAAATATGTGTCCCCTGGAGCACAAAACCAATCATAAGTAGCAGGGGTATATTTATAGCCAACAATACATTGTATTGACCAATTTTTCTTTTATGCCAAAATTCATTAGGATATTAAGTAAAAATCATGTTCCATAAATATATTTTGATAAAGATAAAGATAAATTAGCTACCGTAAATATATCAAAACTTAATTTTTGATTAGTAATCTGCATTGCTAAGAACTTTATTTGGACAACTTTAAAGGCGATTTTCTCAGTATTTATTTATTTATTTTTTGCTCCCTCAGCTTCCAGATTGTTCTATCCTAGCAAACCATACATCAATGGAAAGCTTATTTATTCAGCTTTCAGAAGATGTCTAAATCTCAATTTCAAAAAATTGACCCTAATGACTGGTTTTGTGGTCCAGGGTCCGATATGTGTGTTTAAGAATGTTTTGGTTACTAGTTGGTCAAATGTAATTTTTTCACTTTTCAGTTGGAAAACCTTTGTTTTGCAATAACTGTATCTTTAGAAAAACTGGTTGAAACTTCTGTTAGCAATCATACTTTGGTCTGTATCCTATAGGATCTTAAATAGAGAACAAAACCAGAAGCCTGTCAGAATAATACACATCCACAAATCTTTACTTTAAAGAAATACATTAGCACATGTACAAATCTAAATACATTAGGCTACTTTTTCTTTTTAAGATTTATTTTTGGCATTTTATTTAGATAGGACAGTAGGTCAACAGGAAGCGAAGTGGGTGAGAGAGAGAGGGGGGTGAGATTGGGAAAGGTCCACAAACCGGGACTCGAACTCAGGACGCCCGAAGCACAAAGGCACTACATGTCAGCGCGCTGCCCATGAGGCCATTGGCACCGACATTAGGCTACTTTTAAACTAGATATGTTGGTGCGCATGTTTTCTCTACAACGAACTATTATCAGTGACCTACAGAAGGCAGCAGAGGAACTGCTCAACTGCCAACACTATCGCACGACAAATTTGTATGTGTTTTACGAGGCGGCTAATTCGTACAAATTCGACCTCACTCGAATGCTTTTGATCTGAGATCATTTCGTATGCTGAGATCTAGACTCCAATGACAGGTAGGTTTAGGGGGGGGGTTAGGGGTAGGTCATTCATACGAACTGGGAACAGGGCCCTGATTGGGGAACTTGTAAAATATGTTCGATTTAGCAAAATTCATACGAATTTATACGAGTGAGGTCGTACAAATTTGTATGAATTAGCCACCTAAATATGTACAAATTGCCACGAGATTGGTTTGGAACGGCAGAGAAATCATTACCAGCAAATGTCCAATATCACGTCAACGTATTACTGATTAAAATGACATTTACAAAAATCATCATGATTTACAAAAATGATCATGTTATAGTGAACTGTGTTATTACTGTGTAAAAAATAACTGTTACTTTTCCAATAAAATATGCTTTTAAGGTTGATAATTTGACTGAGCTTTGTATAAGAAACTTGTTTTTGAAATATATTTTTTATTTTCTGTTATCACTTAGACTTTCTGTTCTACCTCGACTAATTGATACTACACTAGATTTTCAGTCATTTAAACTACGAACTAGTCTAAACAAATGCAAAATCCTTCATGTATAATCATTTTTATCTGGTCAAACATACACAGTCTGGAACAACATCAACAAAACCTGTAAATGAGTGCTTTAGTAAAATGAGTGAATCAGTGATTAATCTGTGAAACTGATATTGACCTAGTGCTGTAGAATCATAATTTGAGCAAGTTTGTATCCTGAAGCTTAAAGTTTCTCAGGATAAACAACTTCACCTTCCAGAGAAGAGCGTAACGATCAAAGTTTCACAGACTGATTTATTTAATAAGGCATTGAAAATACTGTTAATGAGCAGTGCTATATTCAACAGAACAGCCCAGACAAATGACTGACGGGACCTGAGCAGGCTCACACTGAAAATCTGGTATTCCCAATATAATTTAAACAAGAAAATAAAACACTTTTAGGATTTTTGAAAGTTTAAAACAATTAAAAAAATTATATGAATTTACAAAATTATAATATGAAAAAGTTAATATACAAAAAAAACCTATTTCATTTTTGTTTTTTTTGTGTGTTTTTACACTGTTAAAGCAATCTTGTTTACAGCTTATCAATAATATGTAAAAATGCTCCCTTTAGTAAAAGGCAAAGTAAAACACTTTGTCTGTAGATCAGTGGTTCCCAATCATGTTCCTGAAGGCCCCTCACTGCACACTTTGCATGTGTCAGACTCTGTTCCGTGTTTTGTGGTTGTTTTCCTCATGTGTCTTCCTTTCCCATGTTTAATTTGTCCCAGGTGTTTCCCATGATGTTTCATTGCTCCCAGGTGTGTCTCGTCATCCCCTCCTCCTGTGTGTATAAATGGTGTTCCCTGTGTGTGCTCCAGCGTCCGGTATTGTTTGTGTCTACAGTGCTACGTGTGATTCTCCGTGAAGATGAATAAATTCCTTGGTTTCTGTACTCTTGGTCTCCTCGTTCCTTGATCCGTGTACCCGCACCGTAGCAGATCGTGACAGAATACCGGACCAAACAGTAAGCGGCACCCCCTCTCCCCGTTTTGATTTCCGTTTTTTGAAAGTTTTTGCTTCTTTGTTTTTCCCGTACGTTCCTCCACGTCCCCAAATGGAGGAACGATTAATGTTTCTCGCGTTGGCTCAGGCGAGCCCAGACCCCATCGTCTTTGCAGGGGCGTTCGTGCCGCTCTCCCTCCCCAGCTCCCTCGAGGGGGAAACCCTCGCAACGCTGTTCCGGATCGGAATGACATTCCATCATCCCACGGACCTCCCAGACACCACCGACCTCGACTGGAAGGAGACAGTCATCCAGTGTCTGGAGAGTCTCCGATTCCGATCCGGAACCCCTCCGCCGGCAGTTCCCGAGTCAAGAAAGCCGGCCGTTCCCGAGTCCAGTCAGCCGGCAGCTAATGTGGCAAGCCTGAAGGACGCTAATGTGGCAAGCCTGATGGACGCTAATGTGGCAAGCCTGCCATGCATTGATGAAGCCCCAGAGCTCGCCCCAGAGCTCGCCCCAGTGTCGGCTCCAGCCCCAGAGCTCGCCCCAGTGTCGGCTCCAGCCCCAGTGTCGGCTCCAGAGCTCGCTCCAGTGTCGGCTCCTGTTCCCCAGTTAGCCCCAGGGAGGGCTCCTGTTCCCCAGTTAGGCCCACGGAGGGGAGGGCTCCTGTTCCCCAGTTAGGCCCAGGGAGGGCTCCTGTTTCCCCGTTGAGCCCAGGGAGGGCTCCTGATCCCCAGTTCTGCCCAGGGAGGGCTCCAGATTCCCCGTTAGGCCCAGGGAGGGCTCCAGGCCCCAAATACAGCCCCGTAAATTTCCCCAAGGATTTTTTTTTTTGGGGGGGGTAGTATGGCTCCAGCCGTAGAGGCTGGGGCCGTGGCCCCGGAGTCCCCAGATCCGCCATGGCCTCCCGAGTCTCCAGATCCGCCTTGGCCTTGGCCTCCCGAGTCCTCTGCTCCGCTCTGGAGGCCCACTGTCCCGTGTCTGTCCTGAGGGACCTCCAGAGTGCCCAACCCCCCCCTCCCCATTGGATGTTATATGGCGTGAGGACACGCCTTCCGGAGGGGGGCGTTATGTCAGACTCTGTTCCGTGTTTTGTGGTTGTTTTCCTCATGTGCCTTCCTTTCCCATGTTTAATTTGTCCCAGGTGTTTCCCATGATGTTTCATTGCTCCCAGGTGTGTCTCGTCATCCCCTCCTCCTCCTGTGTATAAATGGTGTTCCCTGTGTGTGCTCCAGCGTCCAGTATTGTTTGTGTCTACAGTGCTACGTGTGATTCCCCGTGAAGAT
>NW_015508482.1:21570-22413 GCF_001515645.1 Sinocyclocheilus grahami | reverse complement strand
TTCAGAATAAAGCCTATTTTTTGTTTGAACTGCATTTGAGTCCTCTGTCCCTTTTCTGACATCCACCTTTTATATTCAGATAACCGTCAAATGCTTTACACAGTAATTGATTTGCATGGAATCATTCATTAATATTAAAATAAATATTGAACTTTGACAGAAATAATCCAGTAAAGAATGGTTCAGTGAATGTGTTTTTTAAACACTCATTAAAACTAGCCAGATAAGCTTGATCATTTCTGTCAATATTCAATCTAATATTAGCTTTATTAGGTTTTACGCCTATTTTTACACTAATGCCTTTTGATAATATCCAATACATACCTCGATATTTAGGTATTTGCGCCACAATGGCTAATTTTATTTTATTTTATTTTATTCAGAGGAACCATAATTCTGACCAAATTTTTGGGCAAATTCTGGCCTTTCTAGCAAAGTAGATACAAAATGCTTAGAGTAAGGTGTAAAAGTATATATACATACATGAACAGTATACATGTTTATTTAAATAATCAAGTCATGTTTTCCACAATTTTCTTTTCAGTAAAGCAGGAGTGACCAATCCTGCTCCTGGAGGGCCGCTATCCTGCAGAGTTTACCTCCAACCCTAATTAAACACAACTGAACCAGCCAGTCAAGGTCTTCCGGATGTTCCAGTTAATTTTTTTATGCCCTTCACTTGCTAACTTCCCTCCGTCTCGTTGACTCGGATGTATGTCATTGATTATGTTGCATGAGTGCCCACTACTGGCAGAACCCTTGCGATGCGCTGAACTGGAACGTCCTAAGCCCTTGATCACTTATGCCCGGTTCAGACTACACAATTTTAGCCCGATTTTGCCA
>NW_015508482.1:19356-20247 GCF_001515645.1 Sinocyclocheilus grahami | reverse complement strand
AATTAAAACACCACCCTTTGTATTCTCATAATCATTAGCTAAGAGACAATGAGGTAACACAAAACTAGTCTAATGGCAATGTATTTAGTGAATTTAAAATGATCACAATGTTGTTTAATTTTATATCGTCATAAAATCATCAAAACTATATTGTGAATAGTCAGTATATCACCCAGCTCTTATTGTTATATAATTAACAAATCAAAAGAGCTCTTGGCATGTTACTTTTCCTTATGTCAACTCTGTGTGGTCACTCGCCAGCAGCACCAGAGGGCCCAGAACAGCCTCACCAATTAACAGCACAGCAAGATTCATTGCCCTGCTTTTAACAATCATTATAGATTGAGGGCGAACATGTGTTGATGGTTAATTTTATTTCCAACAGAGCACAAAACAATTAGCCTCTTAAAGTGTGTTAGCAATAGTCTACACACAGCTAGATTGGCTCTTGAATTGGACTGGGAGGAGGAAGAGAGATCTGGGCTTCCAGTGAAGTGTACCGATCTCACGTCACACCTCTCCCTATCAGCCAGTCTGTAGAGGTTGGGTTACCGGCTTGAGCTCACACATATTCATGGACACAGCTGGGACAGTTTAATGACTTAATTCTAGTTAATTACTCACCCCAGTGCAGCTGACCAAACTCCATCACGGACTCTCTCTGCATGGCTGAGTTATGGCCAGCTTTGGGAGGGGATGTGGGAGTCGGAGAAAGATGGACAGACAGGAGCACCAAACAGTGGACTGCAGTAAAGCGCTGGGTTGGGTTGCACCGGACGTTTGTAAGCTCTTTCTTAAATTTGAATGTAAAGTCCACATTAAAGGCTTAGTACTACTGGCTTGTTTCTAACTCTTAATTCGGTTGCACCATTTGTTCTTAAGGCGGGACAT
>NW_015508482.1:17476-18317 GCF_001515645.1 Sinocyclocheilus grahami | reverse complement strand
GCGACCAGTAATTTATTACCTTGTTGTTTATAGCTATTGATTTCACCCACAGAGCCTCCTGACATCCAGCGTTGGGGTTTGAGATGCAGAGGGCAGGGGCTGCTCCTCCTGGTGCTCCGAGGTCAGGTAAGGTAGCATAAGGGTCTGCTCAGGGTCACGCGGCCCCAGCAGGAGAGCCTGAGAGTTGGCAGAGTGTTTGCGGATTAAGGACCTGAGGACCAGAACCATCCACGTACCACCAATTAAGCCCGACTCTGCCCTGCTGATGCGGGACACCACAGGGCCGGGTCTTGGGCCCCTTGTTGTTTATGCATTTGCATTGTTCCCAGATGTGTAACTAGGCAATTGTGCTGGGCCATAAAACAGCATGGCTGCTTAAATGGGTTTGAAAGGGAAAAAGAGGCAGGCTTGTCCATTCATTTACCTCAACGGTGTCAATCTCCCACAAACACTATTACAGCTTTAAACCAGCAGAATGAGGAGCAGAACCACAGTTCCCACTGAGGAGGAGTAGGTGAAAGAGACAGTAAAGAAGGGAGGGGGAAACCTAAACAAAAAAGGACAACAAGAGGGAAAGGGAAATTAATGACTCTTCACATATTGCCTGTGTTTCTTTTGTGGAGGCCAACAAAAGAGAAGCCGGTTCGAGAGGATGTGGGGCTCGGGAGCCAGTGGATATCAAGCCTGTAAATTCCACCAAACATTAATAACTTCATTACATGGCAATTACCAGCCAGAGGTGGTGGAAAGGAGTATCCCACTTCCACACGCATTTGTCCAAGACTCAGCACTTCTCGGCCTTCTCCTTTTCTCTCTCTCCCCCCCCCCCCCCCCCCCCCCC
>NW_015508482.1:12650-13618 GCF_001515645.1 Sinocyclocheilus grahami | reverse complement strand
AAAAAAAAGCAACTACATATTTTCCAGTTTCCGAAATTATTTGAGTCTCAAATATTAAGAAATGCAATTTTCCATATAACAACTCATGTCAGACCAACAGAATTCCCCAAATGCCGTTCCAACTAGTCAAACATGGTTATTAAAACAATAAATAAAGAAATAAGCTGGAATATATTTTCAAATTTTCAGAATGCATTGCAGCCTACATTGCTCTGATTATTGTTCAGCTGTTTGCTGACTTTTTTTATTTAGTTATTTATTTAGTTATTGTTAGTTATGGCTATCACAACAATAAACTAATTTATTGAATTACTAAATATCTGTTAAAAAATGCAAAATGACTCATTCAGCTGATAAATTCATCAAGACAATTTTATTGGCTGAATGGGGCATTTTGCATTTAGTGAATGAACAAATTCAAATGGAGAAAAAGTCGTGTTACTTACTACAGTCATTAAGAGAATATTTCAGAGAACTAAAAAAAAACTGAATTCATCAGATTTTGTAACTTTCCTCAACATTTTTAATTTTTTTACAAAGAGTTGCCACTTTCAATTGGACAGAAAATATATTTCAGGTCACGATCAACTGGATATATTGTTTCTTTATTTATTTTTCCAATTAAAACTGAGATGTTTACATAAAGACTTTTATTCTGATTGCGGTATTATTCGGAGTACTGGCAGATAGCTATAGTTGTGACTGAGAGTCAAGCAGTCTTTTGCCATATCAAATACACAGTTGCTCGAGATGAAGAAAAATAAGAGAGAGAGACAAAAAGAAACTTAAATGGCATTTGATCTTCTCAACCTACTCTTGTGAAGAAACAAACAAGATCTCCTCGCCACATCAGACGCTCGTGACCGAAGCGGCCCACTCTCGCCTCACAGACACACTCCGTTTCTTTTGCCTTTGCTCGTTTTTATTTGATTGAAGGCTCTGATCCTCGCAGGCACAGCAAATTATCC
>NW_015508482.1:11040-11313 GCF_001515645.1 Sinocyclocheilus grahami | reverse complement strand
TTTAAAAGTATCGGTATCGTATCGAAAACAAAATAAGTGGTATCGTCCATCCCAATGCATCGGCTGAAGGTTGAATGAGCTCTCGTGTCTTTGAGCGTGCTGCCTGAATCAACAGCGCTGCGAGTGTTATTTTCATTTCCAAATGAGCTGGCTGCATCCGAGCTCGCCGCACATCTGGAAACTCTGATTTGACCTTTTTTTATATTACGGAGCTCATCAATTTGAGAAATAATTTACACAGTCAGCTGAAACTAATGTGAAATGTTTTGGCAA
>NW_015508482.1:8161-9216 GCF_001515645.1 Sinocyclocheilus grahami | reverse complement strand
TGTGATCAAAGTCAGTGAGTTTAGTCCAATGCAATAATATTAACTAGCATTTTTTGCGTCAACATGAGCTCATGACTTTATCCTGAGAGCATTTGATTGGACAAAATGAATGAGTACAGGAAGAGTCATCCATATTTTGGGTCTGTTTTGCCAAGAGGTGGTTTTTTCAACATTCAGGAGTATCTCAAAGCTACAAACATGGACTAAATGCCATCAAAGTCTAATTATGATCTTACAAAGCTTTAAATACAAATCTCAAGTGCTTCACATTACTAGCTTTCCAACTTGACCTTTGATTTTTTTGTGTATCACATATAACTGTCAACAGGTCTTTTTGTTTATCATATGGACTTAATAATTAATTTTTAAAAATGCAAATAGAGTTAGACATGACAAAGGGAAATGACTGAAATGACGGTTTTGAGAGGACAGGCGTCTGAATGATGATCAGATCTGCTGGAGATGTGAGAGTCAGCCGTGATCGAGTGTGTTCATCATTTAACATGAGTGAGTCCAATAATATCACAGTCATTTAAAACCGCCAGCCTTCGCTATACTGCCCGTGTTTTGTCAGACTAGTTTTACAATTCATTTGACAGCATCTGAATTATCCAGTCGAAACGGCTTCCCTGCTGAGGAAAATGTTCAAATTAGTGATATGCAAGAATACTTTGGGAAAACACAAATTACAGGGAAAAAAAAGAATAACAAAACGTCTGTCAACGCTGGAAGATGTATGTGTTTTAAAACATTAAACCTCAAAGCTTTCATCGATCGAATCATTTCATTACTTTCATCCTTCTCACTTTTTCACCAAATGCTGTGAGGTTTTGAAATCCCTCACTCTCCAGTAAAAGCACTTCAGCAGTTTTTAAACAGAGTAAATGTCCCTGAAACTGTCTGTGAGGATCGGCGAAGACAACAAGCTGATAAAAGCGTCACCTGCATGTGTGAAGTCTTGCTGAAATGTGTTCATACCATCAGAGTTAAACAGGAGAGCGGCGGGTGTGAAGTGCTCACACACACACACACACACACACACACACACACACACA
>NW_015508482.1:0-288 GCF_001515645.1 Sinocyclocheilus grahami | reverse complement strand
TTGTGTCGATGCAGGTTTATTGGATTTTATATTAATTGTTGCATGTAATACACTGCGATGACTGAAGTGCTCTGCTGGAAAGTCTCCAATTACTAACAGGCTGAGTGAATCAAAGACAAGAGAGCCGTGTGTCCCTGCAATTCTGCTATTAAACAATACCACTGCGTTAATTATCATCATCATTATTATTATTATTATCAATATTCATTCTAATACATTTCATTATTAATGTATAATATATTATATATGTATTTGTATGATTGATTTAAAGAGTTTTAGAAACAAATA
>NW_015508481.1:21148-22418 GCF_001515645.1 Sinocyclocheilus grahami | reverse complement strand
TGTCAAAGATGAGAGCTTTAGTAAGGAAATGTTGTTTTGGAGAGGGTTTTCTTTTTTCTACCATTGCTGCTGTCACGAATCCGGTCCATGAACTTCCTTCTGCTAGCCATCAGAGGTCACCCTTTCCGATTTCATTGACTCTCGCACTACACACTGTTGCACATCACCCCGGACTACATATCCCATCATTCATTGCACTGACTGCACTCAGCACGGATTGCACACAGCTGTTAACACTGATTGCACCCAGCTGTTTCATATCACTCCCTCACTATTTAACACTCACTCTGATCCCTTCCCTCTGCCGAGTATTGTTTAGCGCATATCCTTAGATAGCTACACTACAGAGCCCTCATTAGTTTCCCAGCCTTAGCCTTTGCCTTTGCCTTTGCCTATGCCTTTGCCTTTGCCTTTGCCTAGTTTTGCCTTGCCTTGTCTGTTTTCTCCGGTTTTGATCTTCGCCTGTTTTCCTGGATTTCTCCCTTTAGCCTTGCCCCTGTAACTCTATCTGCCAATCGTCGACCCACGCTAGCCCAAGGATTATTCTTGTGTCTTGCCCGCCATATTCCTGGTTGCCACTGTTTGACCCTGCCTGTCTTATGACCACGTCTCTGTCTTCTCCAAATAAAGCTTTGCATATGGATCCGCACGTCTCACGTCTCGTCAGCCCCGTAACAGAATACTCAGCCACACAAGGATCCAGCAGCTTCTCATATGGACATTGGCCAGGTATGGACACTGCAAGGCTGTTGTTAGCCCTCGAGCAGGGCACCCGCTCGCTCGAGGACTACATTCAAGAATATCTGGATATTGCGTGTTATTCTGATCTGCCAGATTGTGTACTCATAGACTTTTTTTGTGATGAAGTAAATTAACCTTTAAAGTCACGATTAACCCGTGAGGGACCCCGTTCTTCTCTCTGCAATTTTTTGGATTTTGCTCTGCTGTGTGTTGACTCCGTGTTCACGGTGGGTGTTGCGGAGAAACATGACACGGAGTACGCTTGTGTAATGGTGGCCGCACTAGAGCGCACTCACAAAATGGTGGCGACAGCGGAGCCTGATCGTAAAATGGCGGACTCAACAGCGCCCCGTCAAGTAACAGTTGATCGTCATAAGTCAAGTCAAGTCACCGCGGATCTTCACGAGTCAGGTCAAGTCACAGTTCAGTTTCATGAGTCTAGTCAAGTCACAGCTGATAGTTATGAGTCTAGTCAAGTCACAGTTGATCGTCATGGGGCAAATCAAGTCACAGTTTATGATCATGAGTC
>NW_015508481.1:20599-21045 GCF_001515645.1 Sinocyclocheilus grahami | reverse complement strand
CTTCCCTTGATGGGGATCGCTTTTTGGTGTGTTTGGGCTGCATACACCACCACAGAACTCCCAAAGGCGGCGGCGCCCACTATTAGGTCTCCAGAGGTGGCGGCTGAAGCTGCAGAATCTCCTGAGTTAGTGGTGCTCGCTGCTGTGTTCCCCGAAGCAATGGTGCCTGCTGCAGTTTCTCCAGAGGTGGTGGCTGAGGCTGCAAAACCTCCCAAGGAAGCGGCGCTCGCTTCAGCTCCTAGGATGGTGATGGCACCTAGAAATACACTTTCAGCCTGTCATGTCATGGTCGAAGGAACCATTGCTAAACTTTGTACCTGTCCTATCAAGGAAAACACTAATGAACTTTCCCTGTTTCCAGATTGTACGGCTGTAGAACCTCCAGAGGTGGCGGCATCCGCTGCAGAACCTCCAGAGGTGTCAGTGGTACTCCCTGATGAACTCTC
>NW_015508481.1:19869-20280 GCF_001515645.1 Sinocyclocheilus grahami | reverse complement strand
GCTCGTCCTGTCACAGCTATAGAGGCCGTTTGCGAGCTCCCTGCTCATCCTGTCACAGCTATAGAGGCCGTTTGCGAGCTCCCTGCTCGTCCTGTCACAGCTATAGAGGCTGTTTGCGAGCTCCCTGCTCATCCTGTCACGGCTATGGAGGCCGTTCGGGAA
This sequence comes from Sinocyclocheilus grahami, assembly GCF_001515645.1. Taxonomy (NCBI): domain Eukaryota; kingdom Metazoa; phylum Chordata; class Actinopteri; order Cypriniformes; family Cyprinidae; genus Sinocyclocheilus; species Sinocyclocheilus grahami. Next base: position 20,118 of record NW_015508481.1, on the reverse strand, counting down.
TCCTCATCCTGTCCTGTCCTGGCTATGGAGGCCGTTTGTGAATTCTTTGGGTGCTTTGTGTCTGCCAGGGTGACTGCCCCTGAAGTCTCAGTATTGTCTATCAACCCCAATGTTCTGTCTGCGTTGTCTGTCTCTGCTCTCTCGTTGTTACAGTCTCCGCCATGGTCTCCTGATTGGTGTGGTTCACCAAGGGGGTTCTCTGTTCCCTCTGCTCCGCCATGGTGGCCCTCCGCTCCGCCGTGGGGGTCC
>NW_015508481.1:19189-19775 GCF_001515645.1 Sinocyclocheilus grahami | reverse complement strand
CCGGTCTCTCCACTTCCAGGTGGCCCTCCATCCCTCCCCCTGTTCCGCCTCCACTCCACCGCCCTCCGGAATCGTAAAGGGTTTTGAGCATCTGGAAGCCGCTCCTTGGGGGGGGGCTTTGTCACGAATCCGGTCCATGAACTTCCTTCTGCTATCCATCAGAGGTCACCCTTTCCGATTTCATTGACTCTCGCACTTCACACTGTTGCACATCACCCCGGACTACATATCCCATCATTCATTGCACTGATTGCACTCAGCACGGATTGCACACAGCTGTTAACACTGATTGCACCCAGCTGTTTCATATCACTCCCTCACTATTTAACACTCACTCTGATCCCTTCCCTCTGCCGAGTATTGTTTAGCGCATATCCTTAGATAGCTACACTACAGAGCCCTCATTAGCTTCCCTGCCTTTGCCTTTGCCTTTGCCTTTACCTTTGCCTTTGCCTAGTTTTGCCTTGCCTTGTCTGTTTTCTCCGGTTTTGATCTTCGCCGGTTTTCCTGGATTTCTCCCTTTAGCCTTGCCCCTGTAACTCTGTCTGCCACTCGTTGACCCACGCTAGCCCTAGGATCATTCTTG